>NC_081564.1:82730923-82884191 GCF_022355385.1 Mustela nigripes | reverse complement strand
GAAGGCCGTGCAGCCTGCATCGGCGCAGCTTTAGACCTGGCCGTGTACAGTTCATCTGTGAAGGCCGTGCAGCCTGCATCGGCGCAGCTTTAGACCTGGCCGTGTGCAGCCTGCATCGGCGCAGCTTTAGACCTGGCCGTGTGCAGTTCATCTGTGAAGGCCGTGCAGCCTGCATCGGCGCAGCTTTAGACCTGGCCGTGTACAGTTCATCTGTGCTGGTCGTCGCACTCAGACCGAGCAGCGCTTTCTCAGCACGTCCAGGCATGCGCTCGAACTGCCGACGTTCGCTCTAGTCTCTTTCCGAACACCTTCACGGCTCTCCTCCTGGTTTACCGTACATTTTTGCTGTGGTGTACATGATCTTTGGGTGTCTCTGTTGTTTTCCCTGCTAGACTGTGCTTCCCACTAGTTCAGAGCCGTGTCTTTGTGCGAGGACGGCCCTCAGCTGGTGACTGGTGCTTCGCAGGTGTCTCCCGGCCTGCCTAGAATGGGACCCGCACGCTCCGCTACGGCGTCTGGTCTTCTGACTCCAGTACCAGTGCTCTGGTTACTGTGGCCGCTGTCGCTAGACGATGTTCCAGACGAGTGTGATTTATGTTGTGTTGAGGGTTAAATTTGGGTCAGTTTTGTTTTGTGTATTAGTACTGGCAAGTAGTGACGTGACTCACTGGAGGGAATAGTATCTAAAAATCCTTCTCTTGTTATATGTCATTTTTTTAGAGGTACAGTAACTAATAATAAATTCCCTTTATCAATTAATAATACATTTATTTCTTAATGTCTTAGATTTTGACAAAGTACTCCTTTTATTCTGTTTGTGGATACTGTGAAAACAGTGCAATTTAGTAAACTGTTAAATATTTACTATTATTTACATGTGGGGGATGGGAGGCGGGAGGGAAGCTCTCACTTCCAGCTGACTCATTCATTGATTCATTCTGCTGTGCGTGACGTGTAGCATACTCGGAATTAAATTCTAGAAACTCTTTACTAATTCCCAATTCACAGCTACAATAATAATTGAAAAGTTTGTATGATGAGGGCTATTGAATTTAGATATGTCCTTCTTAATTTCAGGAAAGCTTGTGGCTATTGCAGTTATTGATGAGAAAAATACATCAATTGAACATACCAGGTATAGTGTCTTGAAATAGTTTTAAGCTTCACATACCATCTAACTCAGACTTTACGTGGCGTCAGATAAACTTGATACAGTATCTTACTTTCCCCACAGTATTAGATAAGGCAGCAGATGTTATAATTGAAAAATGATAATATATTTTTGAAGTGAAGAGGTGAAATATTCTTGTATTCTTTCACAGATTAAAGTCAGTTATTCAGGAAGTTGCTAGAGATTACAGAGACCAATTCCACAGGTAGGTGCTTGCATTCAAGATTCCTTTATTTTTCTTTAACTATATTTTATAGTATAGTACAGCAAAAGTGGAACTGTTTTATACTTTCAAAGGCGAATCAAGATACTGAAGTGAATTACAGTGTGTTGTATTTCAGTATGAATTGTTTGGACTTGCTCTGTCATACAAGTGAAAAAAAACTTTATAACTTGTATCATACTTGCTTCTTGATGGGATTTGGGATACATTTGCTGTTAGGAAATATGTGTAAGTACTCATTCATTTGAGATAAAGTTAAGTGAACAATCACAAGTTAGATATAGACAGATGATGATTATAACAGGAGCTCAGACAATAACTGAATATAAAAAATAAGCGATCTTGTTGCTTTGTGC
The DNA here is from genome assembly GCF_022355385.1 of Mustela nigripes. Taxonomy (NCBI): domain Eukaryota; kingdom Metazoa; phylum Chordata; class Mammalia; order Carnivora; family Mustelidae; genus Mustela; species Mustela nigripes. The sequence goes on along the minus strand of NC_081564.1, from coordinate 82,882,441 downwards.
CAAATCATTGTTTGTTGCTGCCGTAACAGACAGCCTATAAATGTATTATATTATTTAATTATTCCCTTTTTATTCTGAGTCTTCCAATGATTTATCAGTGATATATATTTATATTTCTCCTGTTACATAGTAGGAGCATCTTCTTATAAGTCCTTTGGTAAACGAAGTGGGTTATTTTTCTTAAACATATTTTAGTTAGAAATGCTAATACTGACCTACATTTTAAATATGTAGACTAGAAATATCTTGAATTTACTTCCTCGTACTCATGTATTTTATCTCGGAAGCCATTAGAAGTCATATTCTCTTGCGCATCTACTTTATGTGAGTTGGATATTACGTGTTTACGTGCTCCAGCCCTCACGTTCAGTTCTTTGTACACATTTACCTCGTTTTGTACCTAATACTGCTCTCTCTCTTTTTCTTTTGGTTATTGTTGGTTAGGGATTTTCAGTTTGGCCATATGGATGGAAACGACTATATAAATACCTTGCTGATGGAGTAAGTAAAGTTTTAAATGACTGAGTGATTTTGCTCCCAATTTTGTCAGTTTTAAAATTTCTGTTTCTGAGACACTTAAAAGCGTTAATAGCTGGGGAAAAAAGTGAACTTTTCATCTGTGCTGATGCACGTATTCTCCCATCAAGTATTGTACTTTAGTTTTTAAATCTAAATTGGAAACTCACTGAACATTAATATTGTTCTATATTAAAAAAATGTATCTCTCAATTCCATGTTAAAAATTTATTTCTAAATTCCATGTATTTTGGAAAGAAGACAGCATTCAAAAATTAAAAACGTTGTAGATTCTGTTTAACATACACCTTACCTTAAGTTCGGTTTCTGTGAGTAAAGGTTATTTAAGTAGGAAGTTTTTACATTCAAGAATTAGCTGCTATACTAGCAGAATTCATTTTAACAGAGTAAAAACAATGTTACAGAGAAAATACACAATTCTAAAATAATTCCATCAGTTATGTTTATGACATAAAAATCTCATTTGCCACTTCAAAAAGTTGTTATTAGGAAACATCGTACTTAGAGTAAATTAAGTTCAGATAAGAAGCTACTCTATGCAGTAGACATCTAGTACTTACTGTATGTCACAATTGTGTTTGGTACTCTTGATCCAGAAAATGAGTGGAGTCCCTGTCTCCAAATGTTCGTAGTCTGCTGGGTAAGACAACATAGTATTTGCAAACCTGTACGAAAAGGTCTTTATAGTACAGGGTTCCGGAAACATACAGGCTCCTGCCCACACCCCAGTACACACAATGGCAGGAGTGATCCGAAAATGCTTGTCAGAGGAGGCAGCGATGCAGTTACGTGGAAGAAGAATGCGGAGACATTATTGCAGGCAGGGCATCAGACCGCACGCAGGAGGTGGGAGGAGAAGGGCGGTCTGGAGGGTGTGGACCTGAAAACCAGCCCCTGAACTGAAGATGAGGAAAACTCACTGGAGACAAGTGAGTGTCCAGCAGCGTCGAGGTTCCAGTTGCAGTTAACTTGATACTGTGTTTTGGTATTCTTCCGCTTTGTTCAGTAGCAAAGGGCTAGCAGTTGCCTTCATTCATGTTTCAGTGTAGTATTCCGGTTTACAAGTAAGAACACTGCGGAAATAAAAATGAAACTCACAACCCGAAATAACATTCAGAATTTTCAGTTGAAAGCCTAAAGTTATAAATTAGTGTTACTTTTATTCATTTTTATTTATTATCCCTCTTATTCCAATAAGAATGTGAGACTTTTTACTGGTGATATAAAGTACCAGATATAATATACAATGAAGAAATCAAGACAAAGGAAAATAAAGTAAAGGATCTATATCATTTTAGGTATTTATCATTTATAGGTAATGACTAAAGTTACTTGAAAATTTTGGCCCTGAATTTTTAATACTCAAAACAAAGTAGAAAAACATTATTTATACATTTCCCATAGCCTATAAAATAATTTTGGGCTTAAGGAGTATGGCAGACCTTGTAGAAAGCTTAGAGAAATTGTTATGCTATAGAAACTCATAGAAGGGACACTCTATAGTAGAAATTTTTTTTTTTTTTTTTTTGGACAGAGAGATCATAGGTAGGCAGAGATAGAAATATAGGCAGGCCAAGTTCTGATCCATTCTGTTAGAATAGAACTTTTTGCTACTTATGCATTATTACAACTAATAACTAAACTGATATAAATCAGAAAGTTGTCTTATGTATATTTTATGAAGCAAGAGTGAAGCTAAGGTTTTTTGTTTTTTGTTTTTTGTTTTTTTAAATTCTACGGTCAGCTAACTATTGCCTAATAATAGCAGGTGATCAACTAGCCTGATACCCAGTGACTTCAAGCTATGATATGTGCTCTCTCTCACGTACCTGGGCTTGGCTAACGGTGACTGGGAACAGACACATGTGGCTCCAAACTGCCACTGAGGTTCTGAGGTTCCGGTCTGCACAGTCTTGTATGTCCTGACCCTGGCAGGCTATTTCCTGGTGGGGGCGGGGGGGGGAGTCGTGTGGCCATCACGGAAACTCAGGAAGACAAGCCTATCCCTACGCACGCTCTTCAAGCCTCTGTTAACCTTCCCCTTGGCCAAGTCACGTAGCTGAGCCCAACATCAGGGTCACATGAGCGTGTTTTGCCTAACTGGGAAAAGGGGATTGTGTGGTGAGGGTAGAGAATCAGAGCCACGTTACTTGTGTGGCGATTATACTGCAGTGTGAATTGCTTCTACTGTAAAGTTTTGTACTTTTGCATAATTTTCATAGAGACATACCAATAACCACAAACCCATGTGCAGAGGACATACAGAACCAAGCACCTTCCTCCTTTTATGATTATGCAACAACCTGTCCTCAAAAGGAGAAAAATGATTTCAATGAAGTGGCTTCCTCTAGTAACATTTTCTTTTTGCAAACTGATATTTGTGAATCAGTGAAGCACTTCCTGAGGCTGCGGCAGAATATGGAGGGGAGAGTAGTTCAGAGAATTTGGAATAGTATTTACTGAACACAGGGTAATGTGCTGAATATTAAACTTGAGTTTTCTCACGTAATTTTTACAACCCTCCCCCTACTCACCTCTACCCATTGATATGTGAAAAGTATTGGGCTTAAAATATGGATTGTGCATAATAAGTTTTAGCTTAATCACAAATACTCAACTGTCCAATATTATATATTGGAAGGTTTCCTTTCACTTTTTTTTTTTTTTTTTTCCCCTACGAAAACAAGTGGGAGGGTGGCAGGAGGGGCCGAGGGAGAAAATCTCAAGCAGCGTCACCTCTGAGCGTGGTGCCAGTCCAGGGCTCGCTCTCACCACCCTGAGATCAAGACCTCAGCTGAATTCAAGAGTCAAATGCTTAACAGACTGAGCCACCCACATGCCCTAAAATGTTTTTCATCATTTAGCTATTTTTTTAAAATGCACAATTTGAAATTTTCTTCATGTAAGCATAGGGAGGCAAAGCTATTTATCCAGCTTCCTCCTTTCGTGATCATCGTTACTTAGACACGAATATCACGGCTATACACGAATATCAGAATATTTGTTATCTCTGTGTTTAATGTGTATTTTGATTTCTTTGCTTTTCTGCTTTCAGTGAATTGAAAGTCCCAACTGTGGTTGTACTGAATACTTCAAACCAACAATACTTTTTACTAGACAGACAGATCAGAAACGCTGAGGACATGGTGCAGTTCATTAATAACATCTTGGACGGCACAGTCGAGGTGAGTCCTTCGCTCCCAATTCAGAGGGACTTCCTGAGAGGAGGAGCTCGAGGAGAAACAAGCTCTCTTCTCTTCCTCTGATTCTGAAAGGAAGAGTCGTCCCCCTGGGGTGGGGGGGGCAGTGCTCCCCACCTGGCTGCTCACGCATCACAGAGCCACATTCTCAGACACATAGACGGTTCCTCTGTGGAAGAAGCTGCTCATGGGTGGAAATGCCTCTTTCACGGTTGTGTGGAAGACGGTTTTGGTGGTCACAGTGAGTGGGAGGTGCCCTTGCCGTGTGGAGTTGGGCTGTGGACGCTGAGAGGTCTGCAGGGTTCAGAGCTATCCCAGTATTAAACCTTCCTGGCCCTTAACCTTTCTGGGTTCAGGAGGCTAATTGGATTAAGTTATTCAGATTGCTTCTCCAAGAAAACCTGTGAATAAGACTAAAATGCGCTGAGAATCAGAGCCTCGGTGGAGAGTTCCAAATCCAATCACATAAAGTATTTCTCAGAAATAATGAGTGGAGAAAGGATACATACCTACCATTTATATCAACGTGGATGGAACTGGAAGGTTTAATGTTCAGTGAAACAAGTCAGGCAGAGAAAGACAATTACCATATGGTTTCACTCATATGTGGAACCTAAGAAATAGCGCAGAGGACCTCAGGGGAAGGGACGGAAAACTGAATGGGAAGAAATCAGAGGGAGAAAAACCATGAGAGACTGTTGACTCCCGGAAACAAGCAGGGTTACAGAAGGTGGGGAGGGGTGATGGGGTAGGTGGGGGATGGGCATTAAGGAGAGCACGTGATGAGATGAGCACGGGCTGTTCTATGCAACTAATGGATCATTGAGCATAACGTCCATAACTAGTCATGTACTATCTGTTGTGGCTAATGGAATTTAAAAATGAAATCTGAACGGACAGTCTGAATTTTCCATTATTTCTGTAAATCTTACTGCAGTGTCATTCAGACTGTGGGTTGCAGTCCACATGACAGGGCCATGAAGCTACTTCCGCACACTGACCAGCAAGCATCTTATTCCAACAGACTAGAATAAAATAGAAAAATATATGTGACTTCTAGGCTTTTATGAAAGTTTTGTTCAGGCTTTACAAACTTGATTTGAAAGTTGACTCACAGGATAATAAGCATTTCTTTTTTGGGAGCAGTCGCTTAGTATGCATTTCATATTTGTGAAAATAATACTTGTTGAAATGAAACTCACCTCTATGAGGGAGAACTCCTCTACGTATAAGTTAGTGAAATCCAATTCAAACTGTTTGATAACAAAGACAGCCTCGCATAGTTTGGAAATTCGAGTCATGAGCCAGACTTCAGGGATGGCCAAATGCAGAGAGAGCTGATCGATTTTCATCAGCAATTTTTCTCTGTCTTTCAGCACTTTTGGAAGAGGTGGGTGTGGGGCGTGGGGGCTTCATTCTTAGGGAGACACAATAGCAAAGATACCTGTACCAGCCTCAGTTTAACAGCTCACCCAAACCCTGGCAGTGAGGCAGGCCTGGGCTGCGGGGTCAGCCTCAGCCGGGCTGCTTGGAGCGTGGCAGGGACACTGATTCAGAAGAGCATCACAGTGTGTTCCCACAAGAAAGCAGATGAAGCTGAGGCAGAAAAAAAAAAAAAAAAAAACAAAAAAAAAAAACAGTAAATAATGTACTGCATGGCTCTTTCATGTGCTTTTCATAATCTCGTAGGGTCAACCCTTGACCTGCAGTTGTAACATTAGAGAACAGAAAAATGAAATCATGGTACTTAAATAACAATTTAATTGTTGTTTTTGTTTTTATTTTTTCCTGTTAAACTTAAGGCCCAAGGAGGTGACAGCATTTTGCAGAGACTGAAAAGAATAGTATTTGATGCCAAATCTACCATTGTGGTGAGTTGTGACAGTCTGCTTAGTGTCACTGATAATTGAGAATAGGTAGGTGTACAGTTGCTTTATGTCTAATGAAGGCAAAATCTGAAATTTCAAAGAATTACGTAAAAATGCATCTTTAATTTGAAAGATAAAATCTAGTCTGTAGTTATATTAAGAAAATACATTCTTCAGGTGGAAATTAAGTTTTTCTAATGACTCATTTCTGTGTGATTGGTGAGTTAACTGGCATTCAGAATCCTTACCTCGGTGACATGACATCAGAGTGTTTTCCAGACTCTTCTCCTTCTGCCCTTTTCAGTCACTGGATCTAAATCTGCTTCAGCTCTCAGTCAGCTTCACAGCACAGGCATTCCTAAATTTGTTTGAGCTTTAGACGACTTTCGTTCAACTTCTCTTCTTGAGCTACTGACTCCAGGGATGTTTCGTTAAGGCCAAAAGCAGTCATCAAAGTAGGAATCTTCCTTATCGGCTCTCACGACGCTGTACCTCGTGCTGCTCTAACTTCCACGCGGTTTCTTCACTTCCTGTGACCCCGTCTCCCGTTCATTCGTGTACCACTACACGATGAAGACCACTAAAATAGTCCACTGCGACCACTGTCCTTCCCTTTTCCAGTGACACATGTGAGAACACTCTCTCCATCTCACGTGGTCTCATTATTTGTTGAATGTTGCGGAAGCGTCCCTGGTGCTTCTCGCTAGTGCTCACACCGCCTCGTTCTTACTGATGCTCAGATTTCTGCCTCGGCACACCCATATTCTGGGAAGTCTTCTTCCATTACCTCCGTCCAGAGTGACCTTGCCATCTTCCGAGTGCACCTGTGTAGCTCTCGAGTTACAGTCATAAGCTGTAGAGGACAGTAGAGTTGAAAAACCTGTTCAGCAAAATGCCTTTCACTTTTCTGAGAACCAAGGATATTGTGTATAAACTGAGGGAGTTAACATGGCTTTACTGCTAACCAGCTAGTAAAAAATATTTAGAATGTCATGTGGAGAAATGGGTATATATACCATCTTTACAGTAAATGACCAGCCTTCTCAATGGGCAGATTCCTGGCGTCCAGGAGACAGCTCCAGAGCTGTTGGCACATAGTTGCCAGAGACCTTTGTGGCTAATAGATTCATGTGAGCTTTTAAAATACTCGGTGCCTTTTGCTGCTGCAGGTACCTGGTTACCACACACACACACACACGTGTAAAATTTCTGCCTCTTACATTGTCTTTAACATGTAGTGCTGCAGAAATATTGACATTGATTCATTGGAACTAAAAGCAAGTTGAGTGGTAGCAAGAGGAGGAAATCTGCAGAGGTTTTGAAATCGTTCGTGTATTTTATCTCGGAGTACAGAGGAGGAGAACTGAGTTGTGATTGTCTTCCCACAGTCGATCTTCAAGAGCTCTCCGCTTATGGGCTGCTTTCTCTTTGGCCTTCCCCTGGGTGTCATCAGTATCATGTGCTATGGCATCTACACAGCGGACACCGACGGAGGCTACATCGAAGAGCGATATGAAGTGTCCAGAAGTGAAAGTGAAAGCCAAGAAGCAACAGAAGCAAGCAAAGAACAGGAGCCAAGGAGCGGAGACGCCTTAGTGCCTACAGTGCAAGGACCCAAAGATGTATTAGAGAAGAAGAAAGATTGAGACTTTGCTAGTATAGAATATTTGATAGGATTTCAAATTATTAAAGAGCCTATTTATTGAATTTAGACATTTAACCATGATCTTTACAAAAGAGAATATGTTATTTGTATTTTGCTAATATCAACTTGCATGGGTTAAAGTAGTCCTTCATAAGCAGGGAAATGTTTGGAGCAAAGAGATGATATGTTCGTCCTGAAAAAAAATCCAGACACCCCATCAGAATTCACCTTATAGACGTTATAGCAGATCAGTTCTTTTGCATGTTTCTCTATCTGAATATTCTGTGACACAATTAAGATTCTCGGGCAGAATATTTAAATTGGTCAGTCAGGTAGAAGATACATGTTTGATAAAGAAAAGCAATACCTTCACCCCCCACCATTCATTCTCCTCGTGTTTTAGATAAGATTTACATGGGTAAAATTAAATCTTTAAAATTTAGGCACTTTAAGGAGAACAAACAACTTTTTCCATGGATGAAATTAAGATTATGACTTAAAAATAATTTGGTTTTATATAGCATAGCAATTTTATTTTTAGTTACTACTTTAACAGAGAGGAAGTGTTCCTTTTTAACTTTATACTCAGTTACATTATGAAAATTTCATATAGATCTGTGCAGTGGGAAAAAATAGTCTTATGTCTAATCTTTGCAAAATAAATGAATTTGATTGGAACACTGATTTTAAACCATGCCCTGGGACGTGCTTAGCAGGTGTTTCAGTGGTTGCTGTAGGAAGGGGAAGGTCTCTGTTTTATATTGGAGTTTCTTGTAAAAATTCTCTCTGAGAAAAAGCTCCTACTACTTTTTAAAAAGTAATATATATCAGACTTTTTGTTTATGGTGACTTTGTGGTAATTTATGATATGTGTGTATCTGTGTGTATATACACACGCGCACACACAATATATTTATGTATACATAGATAAAATTTATTGACATATGTCTATTATGTAATATTATGGGCATCTGTATGTTCATAATGAGTAATGAGTGACATAATCAGCCTGTCAACAAATTTATGATAACCCAGTGACTTAAGACATCTGCCAGTTACCTTCTCTGTCCTGTCAGTTCTGACTCCACTTCAGCCAGTGACCTCTCTTCTCTCTAAGGATTTAACACAGGAATCAGGAATTCTATCCTGAGTAATGGATAAAAATTGGCATTGTTTTAAGCAACATTATGGTGTGTTTATTACAGATTATTTTTTAAGCCCTTCATTTGAGCTAAGTTTAGGATTTTTACTAGATGACCGTTGTTTGGGTGATGATTGGAATGGTTTTTATTAAAGACTGAAATGGTTAATCACTTTAAAAATATGCACCTCATGGTCCTGTTCCAGAAGGTGCTTGGACTTCGGTCGTCAAGGCAGCTGCTGGTTGTCTCTGATGCCATGCAGATCACAGCTGAACTGAAACTGGTATCTGAGTACTGAGAAGTTACTAGCAATTGTTTTGTTGTATCCATGTGCTCTTGTAGCATATCATAATCAAATGCCATTAATTTAACAAGTAGATTCCTCTCCAGAGAGTAATGAGGGGTTCTTTTGGAGGATAAATACTAATGTTCCCAGTGGTCAGGCTTGTTTTGCAGCAGTGAAAAAAGCTTCGGTGAGTACAGTGCCTCACTGGAGTCTAATCCAGGAAGGAAGGCAAAGCCAGTCTCCACCAGGGACAGTAGAAAATTATAGAAAATGTCACGGTTTTCTTTTTCATGTTTATCATTATCAGATGTCCATTGTCTGCACATCTTTGGCCTTTGTCTGGCATCACTTACAGATGAAAGACATCAGTAGAGGAAGAAAACAAAGTGAAAGCTCAGCATGTCTCAAACGGAAGTCCAGCCACCTTGGTATTCTGAGATTTCCCTGTCAGTGAGTTAATAAGCCTTAGTTCTCTCTTACCTTTTTCACAGCTATGTTGCCCCAAATTCTGTTTGTGTTTCCAAAGTGTGTCTGTTAGGAAACAAAATGTGTACATGGTTTGTAAATGCACAATTTTCTTTCTTTTTGCATTAGAATTTTGCTTTTTATTTGTTTCTACTTTAGATATTATCAGACTTCTCACAACACAAATTTTAAAGTTTTTGTTCACTAGTAGGCTTTTGCCTTTAATTTGGTATCTGCACTTACCTAGGAATGCAATTTTAATTTCAGGAAATATTACTCCCAAATAAAGTTACTTTCTTAATGAATCTAGTAGTAGAATATAGATATCCTAACTCAATGGTGAGCCATCTTATGATATTAATGAGAATATCCTTGAGTAAGTTAGAGTTTTGCCTTTTCTTTCAGTTGCAATAAAATTCTATTTCTAAATAGAATAAATAAATAAATAAATTTCAGAATCCTAGATGGCTTGCTGTTGCTGAATCTGGGGCTCAGACGATATATGTAGGAGAAAGAAAGTATGTGTATTTATCAAGCTTTGCATCTCATTATAGCTTGCAACCTTTTTTGTTTCCTTCATCATACACATTAATATTTCTCTAGTTACTTTATCTGAAACTTGTTTGAGGTGTATTAGACCTGAAGTTGTATTTTCTTCCTCTCCCCTAGTGCTTCCCGGGTATCTGACTTAGAAATAGCATTAAGAGCCAGATAGTCTAGAGGTTGATGGAAACTATGTGATAGTTAAACAACTATATTATTTTTCTTTAGTGGATTTTTGTTGATGTTATTTGTGTTTTGCTTCAGGGGCTTTTTGGTTTGGGTTTTCTAAAAAGCAATTTACATATTTTCATCATTCCTTTATGTGATATGGAGGTAGGACAGGGAAAACGACTTAGCTATTCTTATTCTGCAGACACTGTTCAAATAAACCAGTGTGCGATATTAAGACGATCAATTGGTGGGATTAGGTTTGCCATTTTATTTTTATAAATATATATTTTTTCTGAATGTGTCTGAGTCCAAGAGTGGGCAAAAAAATAATTTTCTACTTTGGACTAAATCTATAAAGGTTTTTGAAAGTCTGTATTACTAACTTGTTGAATTCATGAAATCTTGCCTTAAGGCACCAATTGTAAACCTTTGATTTTCTAAAATAAATTAATTGAAAACAGTTTATTATTTTTACTAAAATGTTTTGTTTTCAACACTAATAGTTCCTTGTACAAGCAGAGGGCAGCTAAGACTGATTTCCAACAAATTATTTTTCCTTTTATTAAACTGTAAGCTATTTGTCATTATAGAAACATATAATGAGTTTAAACGGACGAGAAAGAGCAGAGTGTTATCTAATTCCCTTATAGATGAAGAACCTGAGATTCTTAGGTTATATACATTTTTTAATTTGTAAAATCAGATTATTTTTAAACATTGATTTCAGGGTTTAGAGTTGGACTAATTGGACTTGAGTCTGATCAGCGGCTACAGTGGTTATCTTGGACCCAACACATCCTCCCGCCCTTTTCATTGTCAATAAAATGGGAATTGAAAGCCTCAAGATAATCTTTTTTTAAAATAGCATCAAATGGGGAGAGTATATTATGAAAAAAATTTGTACAAATACTATTTTCAATAATCAATTTTTCATATGTTATGCCATGAACAGTCTTTGTTTTTTGTTTTTTTTTTTTAGGATTTTTTATTATTTATTCGATAGAGAGCGAGTGAGAGCACGAGCAGGGGGAGGGTCACATAGGGAGAAGCAGACTCCCTGCTGAGCAGGGATTCCCAATGCCGGACTTGATCCCAGGACCCCAGGATCATGACCTGAGCTGAAGGCAGATGCTTAACTCAAAGAGCCACCCAGGTGCCCCAACCTGAGCACAATTTTTTAGTGAGAGTTGCTCTGAGACTGGAACCACAGCCCAGAAATCGGCTGTCCCCAACACGGGAATGCCACAGACTTGCTGCTTATCAGGAGCGTCCCTGCTCAGAGGGACCGAATGTGTCCACTACGTGAATTCCCTGGATGGTGGCAGGCTCCCACGTCGCTGCCCAGAAGCTGGCCTATGTTGTGAGTGTTGAGGCCCTGCTGTCAGTGACTGGATTCCAGTCCTGACTCCGTCACTCCTGTGCAGAGTTGGGAAGATGTCCACTCCCCGTTCCTGGGCTGATTCTAGGTGAATGGAACCCATCTCACCGGATTATGAGATTGAATGAGTTACACACGAGGCACGTTTAGAACATGGCTGGCACATGAAAACAGCTCAAATTATAACATGTATGTACCCAATTTATTTCTCATCTAACCCCTTTTAGAATTTATATCATCATATACCACAGAGAAAAGCCAAGACTTTGAGAATATGAAATGCTAATATGTTTAAATTTGCTTGGCTACTTTTTGCAATTCAAGCTCTAACATTTTGGATAGACATGAAAAGGACTTGATATTTCTTTAACATTGAAATTAAGTATAATTGCAAATACTTAAGTTTAAAACATCTCCAAAAATCCTTTACGTTTTGTGCTTTCAGTGAAAATGAATATGATAAGAGGATACAAGTATCCAGTGGGATTATCGGCATGTGTCTGTAGTTTAGACGGATATTAATGTTACCTGAACACAGATCTAGAATATTAATGCATATTGGCTATAGATGATTTGATTTTCCAGCAAGCCGTCCTGGACAATAGTCTTCAGCCCTCAGCTTTCCTATAAGTCCATCTCCCTAGGAACTGAAAAGGGGTTTTCAACAACTAGTAAAAAAGTGGCATTTTCTTGCAATTTATCAGTAGTAAAGGACAGCTATAACGTAGAATACGCTCAGTTCCCAGGTTTCTACTTTTCTGTTTGCCCTCGTTTTCCTGTTCATATAGCCGGTTGTCAACATAGAATCCTTGCTGTTAGGGTCCTTAGCATCTCTGGGACTCGGGCTGAGAGACCCGGGCCGTCCAGAGCAGCACAGCCTTCTTCCAGCACAGGAAGGCGCCGGGGTCCTGGGTGTGTCCGCGGCTCTGCGGGTGCTGGAGGTGGAGAGAAGGGGCGTGGGAGGCCGTGCGCGGGAAGGGACCGCACCGAAGACTCTGCAGAGACCGGGAGGGCTTCCCCGGGCTTCCGAGAACCACACGGAAGACCGACGCGCCGGTGGACAGCCCTCAGCTCCGAGTTCCCTTCCGACGCCGAGACTCTGAGGCGGTAAATGGACGCACTAAAGACCCCTACTGGGTGGTTTGACAATAGTTCCTTCTCTTTCCAACAAAAAATTTTTAAAAATTAAAACTGGCCAATTTTAGTATGTTAAGTGTAATAAATTTCAGTTGTGGAGGAAGCAGTCCAGTGCAACGGGGGCGTGGCCGAGGGCGTGGCCGAGGACGTGCTGCCGCTGCGCGCTCCGTGCGGCCGCAACGCCGTCCACCGGCGCTGGCTCGCGGGGTCCCTTCCGGAACGGGTTTCCTTCCGTCGCAGCCCGATGACGCTCCAGCTTCTCAACATGGCTGACGCCGATCCGTAGAAATTCTATTCCAAACCGTAAGAACCCAAAGTACAGTAAATACTTAGATTTGAATGACTCATACAATGACTTTTAATAGTAAAAATTTTGAGGCTGTACACACAGAAATAATCTGTGTAACTAATAAACCGGTGTTAAAGTCCTCTGTCTCCTTTTTAAACTGATTGTCAAAGGAACTTTATGAGATTCTGAATTGGCATAATTGAGATTTTAAGATCCTGTGTCTTCTCCAAGCTATGCTTTATATTCTAAATCCAGTAACTGAAAGACTGACTCAATCTGATTTTCGTTAGGTAGTAGGTGACTCTTTGCCAGGGATAATTTTGGAAGGAGTAAAAGATTCACTTTATATTTGGATATAGGTTAGTTCACATTTTTCATGAAAAACTAATTAGGTAGCTTAGTTTCCAAGATTATTATATAAACCTCTCATGCCCAAATGACCACACTTGATACAATCTATTCTGAGTTGTTGAAAGTATAATCTCGAAATCTGAGTTGCTAGCCTTCAAAATAATGTGTTACTCCCCCCACTGCCCCCTCTGGTCCTTGTAAATACAGTCATTCAGTTAATGTGTGAAACATAATAATAACTTTCACAGGAGCCAAACAACCTCTAGCAAGATATGATGAGAATGTTTGTTTCCAAATAGATCCACCGCTATTTATGAAATTATTAGATTTTCCTCAGATATATTATGGAGTCATTGATACTTTTTTTTTATATTAACAATATGACATATATAGTTTAAAAGAGCCTTGCGATAAACTGAGGTTGAGATCTCAGTAGAATTACTTGATAATTGTTTACATCTAAAAAATGACTTCACTTTTATTACTCATTTTCTTAGCGGAGTCAATTAGCGGAGTCAAAATGGGACGGGAGGAGGGAGGTGGTGATGTGTTCACCATTCCCTTCTGAGCAAGTGTTCTGCGTATGTGCGCACAAAGGCTGAAGTGTTACGGGACTTGGTAGAAAAATGTCAGGCTATTGGGGCATGTAACTACTCTTGTGCATCTTTGGGAAGGTCCTTATAAGAATAAGAAAGTTGTAAGGGAGCGTGCACCTTTGCGAAGAGAACCTTCTGCCTGGGCTCAACACCAAATATGGTGGACATAACCCTCTTCACTTAACAAAAGGCAAATTCCTTCCTCCAAGCTTAATTTAATTTAAGGATCACTTTCATATGTTGGGGAACAGTAGATGAGTTAGAGTCTCCTGACCATAACTTACTAGACTGCCAAGCGATGATCTAGCTAGCTATCTGGTAAAATAAGGTATTTGTAGGATATAGTAACTGCCATGTATTTAGATATTCTTATATAAATTTCTGTGGGAAAAATAATTTCAATAAATGGTCCTGACTCAAATCGCCTCTCCCTATGGGAAAAAGTAAATGTTGATCCCTACCTATATACCATACACAAAAATTAATTCAAGACATTATAAACCTAAATATAGAAAATATAGAAAAATAAAATAATTTTCTTATAGAAAATCTTCATGGCCTTTGGTAGAGAACAAAGAGGACACAAATAACAGAACCCTTAAAAAATCAATTGAATTGTATTAAAAAATAATAATAAAGTTAAGAATTTCTGTTTATGAAAAGACGCCAGTAAGAGAGTGAAAAGGTGGAAACATTCACAATGCTTAAATCAACCAAAGAACTTGTATCCAGATTATATAAAGAACGCGTTCAAATCAATAAGGAAAAGACAACCCAATGTGAACAATGAACCCATGACCTGAATAGGAACCTTAAGAAAAGAATATCTGAATGGTCAAAAACCTGTTAATAGGTGCCCAACATCCTTCCTCATTCAGTTTCTTGATTTTAAAAATTACATGTGCACATCTCACAGATTTGTATCTTCAGCTTGAACTCCAGACTTTATGTCCAATTCCACCTTCTCCACTTGGGTGTTTAGTGAGCAACCCAAACAACATGTCCAAAGTACCGGTTGTCCACCAAATACTGCTTTTGCTCAGTCTTCCTGATCTCAGTAAATGGTAACATCCTCACTGTAATTACTTGGGCCAAACATCCTGGATCAATACGAGACTTCTTTCCTTCAACACCTCTTATCTAATCTGTGAGAAACATTGTTAGTGATATCTTTAAAATATAGTTACAAGCCAGACTTCACAGCACTGTGCAGGCGAGCAGCCTGCTTGAGGCTGCCACGTCCCCATCACCAGGCTTCACGGCTTACACCACTCCCTGACTGCAGACCACTATCCAAAGAGCAGCTAAACAGATCTTTTTTTGTGATGTAAGGGAGACCATAGTATTTTTCTGCTCAAAACATTCCAGTGACTTCCTACCTTAATGTCACAAATAAGGTTCTTACCATGGACTATGTTAATGATTCAGATATGTCCCCCCAAATTCATATGTTGAAGTCCTAATCTCTGGTACCTCAGAATGTGACCTTATTTGGAAATAGGGCCATTGCAGATATAAGTAGTTAAAATGAGGCCATACGAAAGTAGAGTGGATCCTAATAGGGAGATTTGGAGACAAACACATACTCAGGGAGAATCCCATGTGAAGGCAGAGTTTGGGGTGATGCTTCTACAAAGCATGCCAAAGAAGGAATGCCAAAGATTGCCAACAAACCTGCAGCAGGTTTTACCCCCACAGCCTCAGAAGGCACCAACCCTGGAGATACTTTGATCTTGGAATTTTGGCCTCCAGAAATGTGAGACACTAACTTTCTGTGGTTTAAGCC
Source organism: Mustela nigripes (assembly GCF_022355385.1). Lineage (NCBI taxonomy): Eukaryota > Metazoa > Chordata > Mammalia > Carnivora > Mustelidae > Mustela > Mustela nigripes. The sequence goes on along the minus strand of NC_081564.1, from coordinate 82,867,047 downwards.
CTATGGCTTGTGGTACATTGTTACAGCAGCCCTATACACTGATGCAACTTCTAATTATTTTTCCCGGCCTCCCTGCCCCGACCACATTTGTCTCCTACCCACCCTCTCGCTCATTCCGTTAAATCCTCCTGCCCTCGTCCTCCTCTGATCTCCTTTGCACTTGCTGTTTCCTCTGACTAGAATAACATTCTCCTGGATATGTATGACTCACGCCCACCTGACTCGAGGTCACCTCATCATTAACCCCTTTAGTAACTATCCTGCATGAATTAGACCTCCCGGCCCCCAGTTCTCCCTAACCCCATTGCTGCCTTTTTACACCAACTTCTTTATATTATGTGTTGTTTACTGCCTGCTTCCCTCCTTAAATACACACTAATGTAAGCCCTGAATGGTCAGAACATTATCTGGTTTTTTCAAGGCTACATTCTCAGTTCCTGAAACATGGCTGGCATGAAGTATGTATTCAATAAATATTTACAGAGCAGCTGAATGGACGAATGAGTAATTAAATGTACTGTATTTATATAATGATGTATTTATTACTTGTATGTTAGTGTTGAAGGTTTCTGATTTTAACAAAAATCAGAAAGACTTATTTTATTTTATTTTTTTAAAGATTTTATTTATTTATTTGACAGAGATCACAAGTAGGCATAGAGGCAGGCAGAGAGAGAGATAGGAGGAAGCAGGCTCCCTGCTGAGCAGAGAGCCTGATGCGGGACTCGATTCCAGGACCCGGAGATCATGACCTGAGCCAAAGGCCGTGGCTTAACCCACTGAGCCACCCAGGCACCCGAAAGATTTATTTTAATTGCAGATTTTAAATGCATGTTCCAAAAGTATCTAAGTGCTTACTGACTGAGCGATGGGAAATATAAGTAATTAACATGAAAGAGTCATATGCTTTGGAAATATTTTATGTTTTAGTATGGAAGACTTATATACTATTTAATTGAGGGCCCAAAATCTTAAAATCTATACAGTCATTGAAAAAAAGAAGAGATTAGAGATCAAGAACTATGAAAACTTTTAGGCAACCAAATATTCTTGACCCCTCGACTACGACTAAAAAATAGACAATTGGTTCTTTTGCAAATAAATGTCAGTCTAAATTGTTAGCCTTGGCACCTGGGTGGCACAGTCCATGAAGTGTTTGACTCTTGGTTCTGACTCAAGTCATGATCTCAGAGCCCTGAGAAGGAGCGCAGGGTTGGGCTCTGCACTCAGCAGGGAGTCTGCTTGAGATGCTCCTTCCCTCTCCCTCTGCCCCTTCTCCCATGCACGCAAGTGCATGCTGCGCGCCCTCTCGCTTTCTCTCTCAAATAAATAAATCTTCATAATAAATTTTAAAAACAAATTTTTTAGCCTTGTGCTAATAATTACTGTATTTTAAGTTATGGATTCTTAACCGGCAGTGCTTATCAGAATTACACAAGCATTCATTGCCTCAGATGACCTAAAAATACACATGAGCCCATTTGTTAGAAAATCCATTTGGTTGGTTTTGGATGAGCTTCTGCTTGAGGCCAAAACAAAGAGGTAAAAAACCTCCCGCGGCTGATCTGTCTACTCCCAGTTGCGAACCACTGGTTTAAATGATTACTAAGAAAGGTAAACGTGTCAGCGCCTTTAAAAGAGGTTGTGTTTTCCGTGATTTCCCTGTGAGCATCCCAAGGTCGAATGTGGTGGGAGAGTATGACACGCTTCGGCTCCCCTTCCCGACCCCGAGCCTCGGCCAACCGCGAGCCGACTTGATCGCACAACACTAGCAGCTTCGGGGAAGTGGTTTTTATTATTGTCAACAAGAAAGTGGGTTATGTCCAGCTGGGACCATTGATTTCTCTCCTCATTCTCCCCTCCTTCCTCTAGAGATGGGCAGTGTGGCTCGGTGCACTCTCGGAGGGGAGGCCACCAGCAGGGCACAAACATGGGGGGGTCAGGCTTGCCGGCTCCAGGCGTCCTCACGAGTCATTTGTGTAGAAAGTGAGATTTGGAATGCAAAAGTGTTCACGACTTTGCTTCTTTCTTCTACACCGTTCAGTGTAGAACACGTTTGTATGTGACCAGGAGAGGGTCCCAGATATAAACTGTGTACGTAGGCACCCATTTAACCGTGTAAGGCAAAGGTCGGAAACCCCGAACACCTCCGCAGGAAGGTACTTCTGCTCAACCCCCTTGTGCTCATCAGACACGCCTCATTTGTAGGTAACTGGACTCTTGTGATCAAAAACAGCTTCTTCTCTAAGAACATGGATTATATAACTTCACAATGTTGGAGAATAGTAATAACTTCACAATGTTGGAGAACTAAAATGCCCAGTCTGTCCTGGAGCATTGCCTGTCCTTACAAAGGAAGAAGGGACAGCACCATGGCTTGGCCCCCCGTGGTTCTGCTTTTAGTCAATTTTATATGTTCTATTTAAAAACACACACACACACACAAATATTTCTTATTGTAGATATTTAGGGAAACAAATAGGTAAAGCAAATGTTGCTACATGTTTACAACTGGTGGTTCGAAGTACAGGACCGAAGGGCATCCTGAACCCTTCACATACAATCAACAATTACACTTACAACTTCCACATAGGTTTCAAAGGTTTCAAAATAAATGTTGGGGGGAAAATAGGAGTGAGCATTACTGTAAACTCTCCTTTCATTGTGATAATTTCTAATGTACACCCAGAGGTGTCTTTAATACTAAATAAAATGGAAATATACATCGTGGCTCTGAATAAAACGTACTCTAGCAGCTCTGTACATGCATTTTTAGAAGTACTATATCTCAAGTAACTTAGATGCCTAATGGCTTTATGTAAAATGAAAACCTTGATATCATATCAAAGATGCACATGAAAGGTTTGAACAAATTGGTTCATGGAATCTTAAAGGCTCTTGCTATTAAAATTAAATGAGTAAATCACATTCAAAAGCCATGAATCTAGATTGAAATTTTCATCCCTTTCAAGCAACTTGGAAAATAATAAATATATAAGCAGACATAATTTTTTTCAGGAAAGCATGTAAATAAGTCTGACTGCCATCACTTATTATATCAGAATATTAATGTTAATAAATGAAAAAAATCCAACCTACTTTATAGATCACCATTTCTTTGAAGCTTTCACTGGCCCTTTCACAGAATATTAATTTCTTCTTCCCACCATCTTGCTACACAGGACATAATATACACATATTTGGTATTTAATGCACAGCATTGCACTATTAATGAATACATCAATGTATTTATTTATTGCAAAGCTAATTATATTTTTAAGAGTTGACATCATGTGGCCTCAGCTGAATGTTCGATAAGAGTCTGAACGAACAATGATTTATCAATGGGTAGACAGACAAGATAGAATTTTCAAAAAATTCAGAATGGGTATAAATACCCAAATCACACTGCTCCCCCAAAACCCTTCGAATAAAGACTACTATCTTCACTCCCAGTAGCTTGGGAATGCTTGCACACGCATACACATAAATTTCAAAAATCATACTTTTCATGTGGCAATATTACAAGGCAACATTTCTATTACATATTTCCACAAAACTAGAAAACTGAAAAATGTCATCTGTGCAGAGACAGCTAAATCAATAAGTACAGTGTATCTCTGAAGCAGAACCACCAGCTGATTTTGGTAATACGCACGTGGGCACACGTGCACGCATACACACAGGGAGTCACGGCAGGAATTTGGATGTGCACGGTGGTAGGAATGGGCTGATAGTTCCCCATGCTGTGGTTTCTGCATGTGGTGCTTGGATGAGTGGTACACAGAGCAGGCTGTCTGGACAGGGAGATGGACATAAGGTGGTGGAGAGCCAGAAGCTGACTGAAGCCCATGTCCGTTCTTGTTGCCTCTGACCTTGGGGGTAGAAGGATCCTTCTGAAGCCTTCACAGCGCTCAACACAAACACCTGCCTCGGAGCGGAAAAGCAGGACCCAAGGGTAGGTGGAGCATTTGCAGTCCCCACAGGTTCCTGGTTCATAGCCAAAGACTTGAAGCCTTCTTGCTGGGTCCTCATATGGTTTCAGGGGCAAAAGTGTTTATTACAAAGGCACCAACCCCATCCATGAGGGCTGATCTAATCATCCTGATCTAATCCCCCCCCCCCCACCATCCTACCTCCTAATACATCACATTCGGGGTAAGGATTTGAGCAGGTGATTTACTGTGGGACACAAACATTCAGTCCATAACGGTGGTGGGGGTGAGAAATCCCGCAAAAATGAGGTACTTATATACTCCTCTAGGTGCTTATTATATATGTCCAACTTCCCTCTTGGAAAAAGGGAAAAAACTCTACTCCTTCCTGAGAATTCTGAGTTCTTACTGTAACCCTTTGGAATGTAAATACATTTCTCCAGAAAAAAGAGCACCATTATATCTAGCAAACCAGGGATGTCTTCAAATCCTAGGTCTTGGCACCTGCACCCCGTCCTTGAAATGAAAAAACACCCCCAGAAGGCAAACTCTCCCAAGTTCTGCGCCGTCATAAAATGCCTGGTGAGGTTTGCCTCCAGCCCAGGTCCCACGTTTCAGTAAAACGTGCTCAGAAAGCTCTCACAATGCAGAAAGAGACATATTTTCTTTAAAGCCCCACAAGGGGTCAGCAAATATTGTCCTGTAAAGGGCCAGATGATAAATAATTTAGGCTTTGAAGACCACATATGGACTCTGTCACATATTCTTTTTATTTATTTATTTTTATTTTTAAAAATTTTCTTTATTTGGTGGGGGGCAGAGGGAGAAGCAGACTCCCCGCTGAGCAGAAAGCCCCATGCAGAGCTTGATCCCAGGATCCTGAGATCATGACCTGAGCTGAACACAGATGCTTCACTGACTGAGCCACCCAAGCGGCCCTCTTCTATTTTTTAAAAACTCTTTGAAAACTGTAAAATCTTTCTTAACTCAAGCCCTCTTCAAAAACAGGCTCCAGGCTGGAACTGGTCAGCAAGCCAGTTTGCCTGGTAGAGAGATAAAAAAATATCCACCGATGGATAGATACAAGGCCGGGGACTGAGGCGCGGGGGTCGGGGTGGGGTGGGGGCTGGATATGTGTTAAATTTGCTCCAGCAAAGAAATCACATCTGGAACAGCAGCTACAATTATAGTCAGGGCCTGATTAAGTGGTCAATAATCTCTTTCCATTCTTGAATACTCATCTGTTCTCCAAGCAGGCAAAAGAGGAAAGTTGGATGAAATCACCACCCCTGTATCTTTTTACACCGCTGATGATGGCAATAATTCATACAGTGTTTTCAGGAATGTGGTACTGCATTCGGTTTTCCATTTTCAAAGGTAGAGTCAGTTCCACTGGTTTCCATTTGACTGTCTAACCCTCAGTCTGTAATCAGTTACCATGCGGAAGCTGTTATACCTGTATTCTAGGTACCCATTCTAGAACCAGGAAAATAATTTTTATATATATATCCTGAGTAGCAGCATTTTTTCCTTAGCGGGATATGAGCTTCCCTTCATTTGAGGGACTCTGGATATATGAATCGGGGATACACACATGAAGGGGCATGGCTCTCTTTCCGTGATTCAATTCGTTCTTCATTGACCTGCAGATTTGCTATTTATACAGATCAAGTAAGACTTTACCAGACTGCCCTTTAGGTTTCAGTTCTAGGCTAACTCACATCAAACTGCGTGCCATTACCTGAACCATAGTCACTTGGCCTTTCATTGATTAAGTCCTTCACTTGGCCCCTGCTACCCTGGGGTCCCCCTATCCCCATTTGTGTGAGAGAACACTTCCAAGTATCGGTTCTCTCCTGACTGGTGACAGGGAAGAGACCATCTTTGAAAGTGCTAGAGCTCCCTCATTTATTTATTTCTCGTGGCTGTGGTGAAAGATGTGTCTTCTGGGCCTTCCCAGCCTAGGTCTTACATTATAAATCTACTCTAACATCCCCATGTCCTGAAACCTTTTTATCAGAAAGTTTTATCGAAATATAATTCATTAAGATTTCCAAACCATTGTATCATTTCTAATTTCAATAGATCTTATTAGCAAAGGGAAAAGGTTCAGAATTGTTTTCATGTTTTTGAAATGAGGGTAGTAAAGCTCCAGAAATTTTAGTGATGTGGACAAGGAAAGTGTAAAGGTATAAATAGATCATCCTCTAAATAAAGAATTTTGAGGGGTGCCTGAGTGGCTCAGTGGGTTAAACCCTCTGCCTTCAGCTCAGGTCATGATCTCAGGGTCCTGGGATCGAGCCCTGCATCAGGCTCTCTGCTCAGCGGGGAGCCTGCTTCCTCCTCTCTCTCTGCCTGCTTCTCTGCCTGCTTGTGATCTCCATCTGTAAAATAAATAAATTTTTAAAAATGTTAAAAAATAAAGAATTTTGAAATTAGTATGTGAAGTGAAACATTAAAAGGTACATAAAAATAATCACATGTGATAAAGAACAATTTAGTGATATGTATTGTCAATTATAACTTGCTTCTTAAAAGTCCAGAATGCTTGGGGCACCTAGCTCATTTGGTTGAGCATCTAAACCCTGAATTTTGGTTTAGGTTTTGATCTCAGGGTCCTCCTCCGACTCACTCTCTCTCTCAAATAAATAAAATATAAACAAACAAAATCCAGAATGCTCACTATTACACCACGGATCTGCCAAAGGATTTTGGCTTCTGGAGATGCCCAGAATGAACCTAAGACAAATACTGTGTGATCCTATTTATATGTGGAATCTAAAAAGCAGAAAGGTAGTTGTCAGGGGATAGGGCCTAAAGGAAAAGGGGAAAGGTTGGTCAAAGGGTATTAAGTTTCGGTTATGCAGGATGAGTAAGTTCTGGGTATCTAGTGTATTGCACGATGACTATAATTAATAATACTGTGTTGTACTTTTGAAATTTGCCAAGAGATTTGATCTTTAGTGTTCTCACCACACACACACACACACACACACACACAAAGGCAACTATGTAAGGTGGTGATATGTATGTTAATTAGTTGGTTGTGGTAATACAATTCACAATGTATACATGTATCAAAATATCACTTTGTATACTTTAAATATATACAGTGTTTATTTGTCAGCTATATTTCAATAAAGCTGGGGAAAAATTCTACCACCCAGCAACTGCACTACTAGGTATTTATCCAAAGGATAAAAATAGTAATTTGAAGGGGTACATGCACCCCAATGTTTACAGCAGCAATGTCCACAGTAGCCAAAATATGGAAAGAGCCCTGATGTCCACCTACAGATGAATAGATAAAGAGGAGATGATACGTGTGGGGGGTGTGTGTGTGTGTGTGAGATATTACTCAGACATCAGAAAGAATAAAACCTTGCCATTTGGAATGATGTGGATGGAACTAGAGGGTATTATGCTAAGTGAAATAAGTCAGTCAGAGAAAGACAGACACCCTATGATCTCACTCATATGTGGAATTTAAGAAACAAAACAGATGAACACAGGAGAAGGGAAGGAAAAATAAAATGATGAAAACTGAGAGGGAGGCAAACCATAGGAGACTCTCAACTCTAGGAAAGAAGCTGAGGGTTGCTGGAGGGGTGGGGGGTGGGGGGGATGGGGTACCTGGGGGATGGGCATGAAGGAGGGCACTGGGCGGAATGAGCACTAGGTGTTGTATGTAACTGACAGATCACTAAATTCTATCCCTGAAACTAACAGTACAATATGTGTTACCTAAATTGAATTCACATTTTTAAAAACAGCTGGAGAAAAATTTTTGCTTCTCGGTTCCACAACAGCCAGTGATGATGCCTGCAGGATTGATTCCTAGAAAAAGATGTTGATTTATTTCTATATCCACACTCTTCACTTGTGTTCGTAAATCAGTTATGACCATCCAATTTTCCTTGCCAGTAATTGATTTAGACATGGAAATGCGACATATTTTCTGTCAGTTTTCCCCTCAAAATGCTTATCCTCAGAACAAAAGACAGACAGGAAGATTTTTCCATCTCCTTTTGCTAACTGATGTGAGGTTAACATGAGAGGACCGGAACTCTGGCATCCATCTTGTAACCATGAGACACGAAGCTGAGAGCCAAGCAGGCACACTTCCACATGTGAGAGGATGACGAGAACCCTCACTTTAAGCTTTAGCTATTCTCTCACTGAACCCTGGAACTGTTCTTAGTATTTCCTGCTGTGTGTGATAATGCATTTTCTCATTGTTTAAACTAGCTTGTGATGTGGTTTTCTGATGCTGTCAGCTGTGTGCATCTTAACTCTTGTACTATCTTCAAAAAGTTTATGAAGCACATTTAGGAGCAAATATAATCCAAGCATGATTTCTGCTTCTCAGCAGAATTTCTGCTTCTTAATCTCTATTTTCTAGTATTTAAAGAGGGGAAAGAAATCCTTGAAACATGGTATGTGTAAGAATATAAAACTTTCATATCCTTACTCCTAATTTAGTGTGATGATGAGTAGTAAAGAAATTGCTTCACAGGCTGATTGTATAAGCAATCACTGTCATATTGACAAGTAAGACACCAAGTGTATTCATGAATAAGTCTGCTTCATGGTTCTCCAAGATAAACTGGCAGGCTTAGAATTCTTGACAACTGAATTGAACTGAGTAATCCTCTTAATTTGTATAGGAATCAAACAAGTCACTTTTCAGAATCAAAAAACCAAGGCCTATCATACTTACATTATTTTTCTCCAGTAATCTTTTCAAGGTAGTTTTAAAGAAATCAGGTCTTGCTCTGGTCTCAACAGAAGGCAGGAACTAAAACCCTGTGTGTCTGTGAAATGTCTGTATTTGTTGCTGGTACAGTTTCTATTAGTTGGTTATAATTATTTTAGACATGCATGGATATAATGTAAATTATACAATATCTAATTTCCAAACAGCTTTACAATCTATTTTAGCATTATGAAGTGTTATTTTATATCTTAATTACACTATAAAAGTGTTACTTTTGAAAATGAAACTTGACCTGCAAGTTTATAGAAGTGGCTTAAATTTCACCTTTTTGAGAAAATAGATGAACATTATCTAAATAACACATTTGCCATCCTCCGGGTTATGCAAAGGGAAGGGGCCAGGATTTTTAGTTCCAAGTTAAACACAGACAAGATACAGCCAGAAACCAAAAAAATAAGAAATGGAGTTACATAAATTGGAATTAGATTAGGATAGGTGTGGAAATAAGGAATTTAAAAATCAATATTTAGAAAGCCTGCAAACAGGAATATATGGGTATAAAGGTTGGACAAAGAATGATTAAAGAAATAAAAGTGTCATGTTCATGGACAGAAACTGGAAGGGCCATGTAGAACCATGACCTCCCTGGTTTTGTCTCTTTCACATGACTTAATCTCGAATGTTTTTTTTTTTTTTTTTAAGACTTTATTTATTTATTTGAGAGAGAATGAGTGAGAGAGAGCATGAGAGAGGAGAAGGTCAGGGGAAGAAGCAGACTCCCCAAGGAGCTGGGAGCCCGATGCGGGACTCGATCCTGGAAGTCCAGGATCATGACCTGAGCTGAAGGCAGTCGCTCAACCAACTGAGCCACCCAGGTGCCCTTAAACTCGAACGTTTAAACTTTAAGCAAAACCAGTCTAGCAATTGCCTTAGAAGCCATTAATAACTTGTGCTTATTTGTGCCTCTCTAGGTGTCTTAAACTTTTTTTCGATAAACTGTATTTCTTAGAGAAGTTTTAGCTTCATAGCAAAACTGGGTGGCAAACATGGGGCATTCCGACTTACCCCTTTCCTCTGTCCATGTGCAGCCTCCCCCAGTGTCCGCTTTCCCCACCAGAGCGGACGGCAGTGAACAAGGAGACCTACGCTGACACAACCTAATCACCCCAGATCCATAGTTTACCTTGGGGTTCACGCTCGGTGTTGTATAGTTTATGGGTTTGGACAAATGTACAAAAACATGTATCTATCATTATAGTATCACACAGAGGAGCTTCGTCGCCCTAAAAATCCTCTGCGTTCAGCCTGTTCTCCCCTCGGTCTCCCGTGACTCCCGATACCCGCCGATCTTTTTACTGCCTCCACAGTCTTGTCTTTTCCAGAATGTCACAGAGCTGGAATCATACACTATGTAGCCCTTTCAAATGGGTTTTTTCACTTAGGGATACACTGGAGGCCAATCGTTGGGTTATATGATAAGAGTATGTTAAATTTTGTAAGAAATCACTAAATTGTCTTCAAAGCGTCTGCACAATTTTACATTCCCATCAGCAATGAATGAGAGTTCCTGTTGACCCACGTCCTCACCAGCATTTAATGGTCAGTTTTTTGGATTTCACATTTTAATAGGCACATTGTTTTAATTTTTAATAGTTTGAATATACATTTCTCTGATGACAAACGATGTTAAGTTTCTTTTCATGTGTTTATTTGCTATCTTATATTTTCTTTGGTGAGGTGTCTGTTCAAATCCTTTGTTCATATTTAAACTGATTTTTCTTTTGTTTTCTTACTGTTCAGTTATAAGAGTTCTTTGCATATTTGGGATAACAAGTCTTTTATTAGACATATCTTTGCAAGTATTTTCTCCAAGTCTGTAGCTTGTCTCCTCATTCTATTGGCAGTATCTTTAATGAAGTGGAAGTTTTTAACTTCAATGAAGTGTAACTTACCAATTCTTTCTTTCATAGACTGTGCCTTTGAGTAGTACTTAAAAGGTCATCACCATTCTCAAGATCATCTAGGTTTTCTCCTATGTAATCTCCTAGAAGTTTTATAGTTTTGTATTTACTTGGAAGTCCATGGTTTTGAATTAATTTGGGGGAAGGATGCAATCTAATAATGCTTTAATAGAGATTTGTGTACCTTATTACATGGAATTGCTAAGATTGTTACATAGTTTATTTGATATGAAGAAACTGGTTTTTTTTTTTTTTTAGAAAACATGCTTCATAAATAATAGATGAAGGTTTGGTTTTCAGTTAATTACAAAGAAAAATCAAAACCCTGCATATCTGTTGAATTAGGTTAATGACCTCTTCAGATTTGATTATTCTAGTACATTCCTCCTACAACTGATGTATAGAGAAAATTTTCCAAAGTTAGAGAACCAGAGAGCTTGTTTTTTGGTAAAATTAACAATTGATAAAAAATTTTCACTACTTTTATGTACCAGGTTTTATGATGCCCTCATTTTATAGATGATAAAATGTGTAATTAGAGTTTAACTTACTTGTGCAAGACCTCAGAACTAGAATGGTCACTAAAACTCAGAGTTTTCCACAGCTCTTCAGTTGTTTTCAGAGTGGGTTTGTCTTGCTCAGACCATTTTCAAATTCCTCTATTTCCTTTCTTGTCTAATGCTTAACTCTGTTTCAGTTTTCCTCCATGCATATAATCTTTTCTTTAATGATATTTATTGCTGCTCTATCCTAAAAGAGTGTTTCATTCCCATCATAAAAGAGTATGGCTGTTTTATTTATTTACTCTTCCAATGTTTTGTTTCAGAAAGAAACTCTCAAAAATAGCACAAATGCCTTAATCACTTTTGAAGAAAAGAGGTAAAGCAATGTCAAATAAGTTCTACCAAGTTAAAGTCATTTGTTAATCTAGTCATCTAAACTAGACAACCATTTAACTAATAAGAGAAGGAATCTATCTACCATCAAATATTCTCTCAGGTATATGACTAGCTGTGCAAAAGATTGTTAAGATCAGTCTTCATGTTACTGAGCTTCACAGAGTTCGTAATCTATTTTAGGAGGTAAGGCAAACAGGATACAACATGTTTCTCAACTGCTAGGTGATCGGCACAGATTCACAAGTATAATAATGAAAAATAATTGTGAAAATTTAAAAATTTACATGCCATAATGTTTTAATGATTTTTTTAAATTATTGCATTTTAGAGTAATTGTACACTTGAGAAACAGATATAATGAGCACTCACTTCTACACATCAGGAACCTGGGCCTAAGTGAAGCAGATCATGTGCCTGGTGTCACCGGGCAGGAAAACACTTACGCCAGGACTCAAACCTAGTCTTCCCACTATTGTTTCATTACCTGTTCCAGGAGATATGCATGGGTTACAACAGCTGGGGCATCTTCTTGAGGTGAATATTGATATGAAATGATTGTTGAAATTGAAGTGAGCAATGAAATCCAAGATCATAGAACAGAATTAAGGCAGGTGATGAATCAATGTGTTGCTAATACTAAGTGATTCCGTGTGCACAGTTTGAAGGGTTTATGACTGAGAGTCATGTGAATAAGACTGTATTGTACAAACAGCAATCAATATTGGTTGTTGATTTGCAGCTTCAGTTTATAATAATGTGTCACTTGCTACTTCTGAATTCCTGAGGTATGCTGATATGTAATCTGGGTATACATAAGCAAAGGATACTGGAAAATGCTAAAGACATCATGACTCGTAACTGATATATTTCTAAAACAGTATACTTAATGAAACCCCAGAAAAATCTAAATGTATACTCTGTATACCCAGGTTATTCTGTCTTTAGCTGAAGATGAAATACGATTATCTTCAGGGACCCAGAGTCCATAAAGTGATATAAAAGAAGAAAAAAACTGTCATTGAACCTGAAAAATTATCAGTGAATCAATGATTTACTGACAAGTCTGATTCAGCAGAAAGTTGACTTTACAAAGTTGAGTACCCTGGAGAAGGCTCAGCAGTTTTACCTGCATAGTAATAAATCTAAATTATAGGAAAGTAACGGTGATTTAATTCAATTATACTATTTATTCCAAAGTTTTCTATTTGGTTAAAATAGTAATATTCTGAATTAAAGTCTCAGACTAATATTGTGCAAGGACAGCCCACTAGATCTCATTTCTCCTTCCTGGTGTTGTACAGAAGCAACCAGAAGATAATAAAGTACATTTGCAATAGTGTTACTCATCAAAAGTATAATAGCTAAGAGAATAAAAATTATTATAAAGCACTTAACAAATCCAAAATACTACAGGCATGCTAAATGATGGGAGAAGGCTTGCCAGGCTGGTGACAGTAATCAGTTAAGCAATTCAAATTGTGTGTGTGTGTGTGTGTGTGTGTGTGTGTATATATATATACACACGCCCAAATTGCATATATATTTGGGTATATATACCCAAATATAAATATATTTATATATATATAAATATATAAAATATAATATATCTATTATATATTATATATAACATATATATTAGTAATACAAAGTAATTTTTATTACATAGGGACAGATTGTATTCAAATTTCCCATTAGCCTATAAAGCATGTGCTGAATGTTCTCCCACAATTTGAGTTTATTTTGGGGTGGAGGGATCGGTAAGCCTGGTGGTAGTATTAAGGAGGGCACGTATGGCATGGAGCACTGGGTGTGGTGCATAAACAATGAATCTTGGAACACTGAAAAGATAAAATTAAATTTAAAAAAATTATGGGAAGATGAAATTATGGGGAGATCATATTTTTCTCTCTATACCCAGAGCCTGAATTTATAATAAAAGAGACTGTTATCTTATAGTCCAATTAATGGATATATCATTTAATTTCAGTCTTTTACCAAATAAAATGATCAATATCTGAGTATGCTGGCATTGGTTTTAAATCACAGAGGCTCATTCTAATAACTTTCTCCACTTACTCTACGCAATTACTTCAGGCTTATCATTTGTCACTCATTTTGATCCTGTCTGAAATTTTAGGATCAACTCTTGGAATCTGAATAATTAAAAACCAGAGATGCAGCTTATGTTATTTTCAAGAGGAAAGGAACTCTCTGGCATGCTAAAAATGTCTTCCCGCTGTTTCTACTTATTTTTAAAAATGCAATCCTGGCAGCAAATAATACCACAATGTGTAAGTAATAACCTGTTGGGATGGCTGGAGGGGGAGCAAATTGATGATGGTGATTATAATCAATTGTGTGGGAATCAGTAATGTTACATGAATAATTTAGTTTTAGTTTCTTTCTCAGGAAAAAAAAAAAATCCAGTGGTTGAGCAAACAAATGTTCTCATTACAGCCTGTCATTCATCTCTAACCTCACATTATTGGCTGTTATTCAGAGCAAGATTTTATCTGGAGGAACAAGTTCCAATTCTGGGACCCTCCAATAAAACAGAGCTAAACTTTGAAAGAGCAGATTTCCAGGGACAAACCAACCCTCTTGGCTCCTCAGTAAAGTTTATTATCTCTAAGCCACATTGAGCACTATTTCTTAAATAAAATGATAGCTCTGCCCAGATCCTCTTGAAAGAGTCGACAGTATCGGTGGAAAGACATTAAACCAGAGTGTGTCAGCCTATAGGTGGAAAGCTTGACTTAACATTATGAATTCATTATGCATGAGCATAACTGAGAGGGTCGCTCTTCAACCATTCCTCCCCAGCTCTCCAACCAGCTCAGTGCATTCTACTGAGAACCAAAAAAGCCCATAAAAAGCAATTAAGAAAGACAACTCCTGATACCATTTGTATGTGGAATCTGATAAGAACAGAAAGTAGAAGGGTGGTTACCAGGGGCTGGGGGTGTGGGAGAACTGGGAGATGTCATTTAAGGGTACAAACTCAGAACTAGTAGATAGATAAGGTCTGGAGATCTAATGCAGAGCACAGTGATTATAGATAGTAATACTGTATTGTGAACTCCAAAGTTGCCAAGACGCCAGCTCTACTGCAAAAAAGAAACAATAATTATGTGACCTGATACAGGTGTTAGTTGGCGCTACTGAGGTAAGCATATTGCAATACATAAATGTATCAAATCAATAGGTTACATGCCTTACATTTACAGGATGTTAGATGTCAGAACTCAACCATAAAAGAAAAAGGGCCACTCCTTTCTCTTGTCTCTTGATAAGACCACACTGTCACCTACCTTGTCCAGGGATGAAAAATCAAGACAAGGACAATAGCATCTTCAGGGTTTGGCAGACAAAGATTTTTGTATTTGTCTCTGCATCTTTATAAAAGACCCAAAAGATAACACAAAGGGAAAGGGTATTGAGAACACAAGAAACAGTGGACTTAGCTAGATCCAGCCTCAACGTTGTCTGCAGAACTACACAATTACCGCATGCTGAGACAGAATTAAAGTTGCTCAAGAACAAATGGAACCTCCAGTCGACAAAGGAAGCCATGCAGCACACTACTGCAGGAAATGACGGAAGAAAAGCAGTCTCCGTTTTAATGCGAACTGGCGCCAAAAAAGACTGATGATAATCTTTACTCCTTCAGGATGTCCATCTTCATCCTCAGATAAGTGTGTTGTTATAGGCGAGAAAAAAATCTAGATAAATTCCTTAGCTGTTCTGTCTTGCCCGGCCCATCCCTCCCAACCACATTAGGACCTGAGTTCCCTCCACAACAGAAATTCTGGAGCCATTGCTACTCCACATTGAATAGTATGCTTGAAACTGACAAGATTCTTTGTAGCACTGGGAGTAGAGAATAGTGAGCGAAGCAGATCTTATTTTATCTTATCAGGCCAAGCTGTCACCCAACTGATTGAAATTGAGAGTGCAGGTTCAACGCGGCTATCTCCAGAGCTGCAGGTTCCTCCACAAGCCCCACTTGGGGCTACCTTCTCCCTACCTCAGGTTAGCTAAGTAAAATGAAAATCACAGGTCTACTGTCAGGAGAAAGATCGCCAAAAAGCCTGCTGGAGGAGGGCCATGGAAGGACCAACGGGTAGTCTCTTTATTTTGTGTTGGGGACCCTGGTGGTGCAGAGACCTGTGTATAACAAAATACCACAGACTGAGTAGCATATAAACAACAGAAACTTCTTTCCCACAGTTCTGGAGGTTGGATGGTGGAGATGCCGGCATGGTCAAGAGAAAGCCCTCTTCCTGGTTCACCACTGGCACCTTCTACCTGGTGACAGGGGCAAGGGATTCTTCTTTATTAGGCGCTAAACCTATTAACGAAGGCTCCACCCTCATGACTTCCTCCGAATGACCCACCACCTAACTATCAGTATGGGAGGAGGGCATAAACATTTGGACCATAGACCAAGCATTCAAAAGGAGGAAAAGTGCAACCCTGCCCTACTGAGTCAATGCCAGCTGTCTGAGGAATGGAAACACATCAATAAGGTTTCTAGAAACAGACTAGGTATGGGGGGGGGTTCTGCATTTAGATGAGATGAGCTCTCTGTGACAGTAAAATCTACATATTATTGTATTTGTGAAGATGAGATAAAATGACATTGTTTTTAGCAAGGAATGGCTTTTCCAACTCACCTTCTGTTGACATATCTTGTCATAGCATATTTATTATGTGATCAAATTAGTAAATAATTCTAAATTTGTTTCACCTAAAAATCAATCTCTGCTATCATATATAAATTCTTATTAAAAATCAGCATATTTTTGTATGCTAATATAATATGGCTGATGTTGACAGTACATGAACAGAAGATTATTTTCATGACAATTGGCTGACAATTGGTAGAATCCTAACTAAAATATTAAGAAAAATATTTCCACTAGTTGCCTATAAAAGTAGCAAATATTAAGGCTTATCTAAAGTATTACCAGGCAAATAATTACTATATTTGGAAAAATAACAATGCCTTTAAAAGAAACTGTAGACTGAATATGCATTAATTCTATTTACCCTATGTCAAGCATTTCTTAATTTGTTAATTATTGAAAATAAGTGCTAAGTTTTGATACAAAGGGGGAATCTAAAACACATGCATAGTCTGTACTAGGAGCTATGAATTTTAATATAAAAACCTTTTGCTATCTTTCAAGTGACTTGTTTGTTTTTATTATTCCCTTTAAATGGATACTTGCTCTGGGGTAGGTAAACCTGTGAAACTGCATTAAGTAATCCACTGACTAAGGCAACATGTTATAAATCATTGTTTTACAGGATGTTAACATATCTTACTTAGCAATAAAGGGTCTGTGTTCAAACAAGTTTGGTTAAGAGGTAAAATATGTCATAAAGTTTTTCTTTTTTAAACTGCAATTTTCACAGAGACTTTTTTATGTTAATGTTCACACACTCAAGACTTTATTTCATGGCGATTTACTGGAGAGCTAGTTTCCAACACTTTTGTCAATATCGAAAACTATTTTTAAAAAAATTTTAACCTAATGTGAAAAAAGTAAATGTTACTTAATTTAGCAGGTGGGGTTAAATATCACTTATGCTTACTAGCCATTCTTATTTCTTCTTTAGGAAAAACTATTTTCTATTCACTTCTTTCAATTTTTCCTGTTTCAGTTCCATATTTTCTCAACTTTATTACAGGCTTCTGATTTAATGGATCACTGGTAAAGGGAATGCAACTGAATATTTAATCCTATTTAGTAATCTGTTATTTTATATGGTAATTTGATACTTTCACATTTATTAATTAGTGATAACCATTGGTCTCATTGATATTTACTTGATATTCTCTATTTGTTACACTTTGTTTAATATTTTTGCCTTCATTTCAGATTTCTGTTCAATTGTTAGAGTTTTCTGTTCTTTTTGATTCCTTTAATGGTCTTGATATACTTTCCATCCCATTTCGATTATTTTAGAAGATGATCTAAAAGCTTTAAAAAGTTGATTTAAACATACTTATCAAATAAAGAACCATCTTAATCTAACCTAACCATTTTATTCTAGTACTTTTATCTTTAAGGAATATTCCTCTAAAATGTGCAATAATAATTTTCAACACAATTACTATTGTGTTATAATTTGTATATCAGTTGTCATATATAATGTTTTCCTTTCTTGGAATCCGCTCTCATTTTGAGAAAGAAATCTTTCTTAAAGAGATCTTTAAGTTATTGTTGTCTTTTTTTTTTCTCCAGAATAGTCTAATGAATGTTCATCTTTATTAGCCTTTTGTAAGAATGTTATTATTTTGTCCTCACATTTCAGTGAGAATTCAAATAATAAATTTTAGTTTCAAGATTATTTTCCTTCAGAATCTTAAAATTGTTGCTTTCCCCCTCATTTTCTATACTAGAGATACAAAACATTATTCTTATGCTTTTGAGTAACACCTTTTCTTTTTAAAGATTTTATTATTTATTTGACAGAGAGAGATCACAAGTAGGCAGAGAGGCAGGCAGAGAGAGAGAGAGAGAGGAGGACTCGATCCCAGGACCCTGAGATCATGACCTGAGCCGAAGGCAGCGGCTTAACCCACTGAGCCACCCAGGCGCCCATTGAGTAACACCTTTTAATTAAACTTTTAATTTTGAGATTATTAGAGTTCAATATAGTTGTCAGAAATAAGAGCTTATGTACTTTTACTCGGTTTCCCCTAAAGATAACATCTTGAAAAACTGTAGTAAAATATTACAACCAAAATATTGACATTGATACAATCCACTAGTCTCAGATACCCTATTTTGGTTCTTCTATGTGTGTGTGTGTGTGTGTGTGTGTGTGGTTCTATGCCACTTTATCACATTTGTAGTTATGTGTATAAGCCACCACTGTCAAATATGGACCAGTTTCAACACCAAAAGGATCCTTCATGTTGCTCTTTTATGCCATGACTCACATCCCTCCCATTCCCCCCAACCATTCTTAATCACTGAAAACCACTGATCTGTTTGCCCTCTCTTAATTTTGTCATTCAAAAATAATTTTATATAAAGAATAATATGGGGTGTAACCTTTTGAAATTGGCATTTTTCACTCAGTGTAATTCTTTTTTTTTTTCTAAGGTTTTACTTATTTATTTGACAGACAGAGATCACAAGTAGGCAGAGAGGCAAGCAGGGATAGAGGGGGAAGCAGGCTCCCTGCTGAGCAGAAAGCCCATTGCAGGGCTCAATCCCAGGATCCTGGGATCATGACCTGAGCTGAAGGCAGAGGCTTTAACCCACTGAGCCACCCAGGCGCCCCACTCAGCATAATTCTAAGAAATTTATCTAGGTTACCACCTATGAGTAGTTCATTCCTTGTTATTAATAATATTCGATGGTATAGATATAACACAGTTTAGGAAAACTCTAGACTTATCTCATCCCACAAATGCAACTAGATAAATGTTAGATCATCCTAGATACCCCAGAAATTGGCCTGGAAACTCACAAAACAAATACCACAACTAAAGGGAGAGAAGATGACACAGCAAAAGCAAAGAAAGTAGGAAGTGCAGAGACCATGGTTTAGGGGAAAAAGGGATCCTGGCTACTGTGCAGGGGAGGGAGCCATGGTTACGGAGAAGGGTAAGAGAGGGAGGAACACAAAGGAGAATGCACAAGGAAATATTTCCTCACAGTCACTGGCTTCAAGAGGAGATGAATTTTTTGAAAGTTCTTGAAACTAGCAGAATTTAAAGCCTGGAGATTTAAAGGTCAGAAGGTTTGGCTGTGGTAGAGTCTGGAGGGCGCTGCTGCTCCTGCACAGAAGGCAAACAACCTAGGGGTGCAGAGTGTGAAACAGTAATCTGAAAAGCCCCAGAGGCATGCACAGGGAGATTATTTGCTCTGCATGTATCCCTGAGAAGCAGCCTTCAACCTCCCTGGGAACAAAGGAACTGGAGACATAACTGGGTTTTCTAACATAGAGAAGCAGGCAGAGACTTAGACAAAATGAGAAAACAGGAGTTTATTCCAAAGGAAAGAACAAAATAAGGCCACATCCAGAGATCTAAGTGAAACAGATATAAGTACCATGCCTGATGGAGAATTTAAAGCAATGATCAAAAGGATACTCACTGGACTTGAGAAAAGGCTGGAAGATAGCAGTGAGACTCTTACCACAAAGATAAAAGAGCTAAGAAAGAATCAATCAAAGATAGAACAATAAATGAGATTAGAAACGAAACACTCTTGATGCAATGAACAGTAAGCTGGAAGAAGCAGAACTAATTAATGACCTAGAAGACAAAGTAATGGAAAATGATGAAGCTGAACAAAAGAGGAGAAAAAATTATGCAAAATGAGAAAAGACTTAGGGAACTCACTGACCCCATCAAATATAAGATTCATAATACAGGAGTTCCAGAAGAAGAAGAGAGAGAAAAGGGGGCAGAAAATTTACTTGAAGAAATAATGGCTGAAAACTTCCCTCATCTGGAAAAAGATATCCAGATCCAGGAAGCATGGAGAACTTCCATCAAAATCAACAATGGCAGACATATATTTTTCAAAATATAGTAATAAAGAAAAAAATTCTTAAAAGCACCAAGACAAAAGAAGTGAATAACTTTCAAGGAGAATTTTTCAACAGAAATTCTTCAAGCCAGAAAGCAATGGCATGATATATTTGAGGCACTGAATGGGAAAAATCTGCAGTCAAGAATACACCATCCAGCAAGGCTATTATTCAGAATAGACAGAGAGATAAAGAGCTTCTCAAACAAACAAAAACTAAAGGACCTCAAGACCACGAAGCCAGCCCTGCAAGAAATATTAAAGAGGACTCTATGAGGAGAAAGGAGAGACCAAAAGTGACAGTACAATGGGAAGAAACACAAAAGTAGTGAAAAATGAATATTTATGAAAAACATCAGTCAATAAAGTCACATTAAGTATATTAAGTATAATTACATATACCTAAAATGTAGGGAATAGAGGAGGAAAGAATGGGTTCAAACTTAAATAGCCATCAACTTAATATAGACTGCTATATGCAGAAAAGGTAATATACAAACCTAATGGTAACTATATATAAAAACCACTAATAAATATCCAAAGAATAAAGAGAATCACACCCACATATGTCATTAAGAAAAATAAGCAAACATGGAAGAGAGAAAAGCAAGAAAGGATCAGAGAAAATCTCCAGAAACAACCACAAAACAAGTAATAAAATGGCAATAAATACATATTTATCAATAATTACCTGAATGTAGGGGCACTTGTGTGGCTCAGTTGGGTAAGTGTCTGCTTTGAGCTCCAGTCATGATCCCAGGGTCCTGGGATTAAGCCCCATGTCAGGCTCCCTGCTCAGCAGGGAGTCTGCTTCTCCCTCTCCCCTCCACCCCCACTGTGCACTCTCTTTCTCTCTCCCATCTCTATCTCACAAATAAATAAGTAAAATCTTTAAAAAATAATTACTTGAACATAAATGGACTATATATTCCAATCAAAAGACATAGATGTCAGAATGAATAAAAAAACAAGACCCATCCACATGTCACCTGCAAGAGACTTATTTTAGACCGAAAGACACCTGCAAGTTGAAAGTGAGGGGAACGAGAAACCTTTACCATGCAAATGAATGTCGAAATAAAGCCAGAGCAACAGTACTTACACTGGACAAACTAAAAGAGACTGTAACAAGAGACAAGGAAGGGTACTATATAATAATAAAGGGGACAATCCAACAAAAATATGTAATTGTACATATTTATGCTCACAAATATAAAATACAGTGAATAACAAACATAAAGGAACTAATGGTAATAATGTAACAGGACTTTAGCACCCACTTATATCAATGGATAAATCATCTAATAGATCATCTAAACAGAAAATCAACAAGGAAACAATGGCTCTGAATGACACAGGGGAAAAGATGGACTGAACAGATATATTCAGAACATTCCATTC
The DNA here is from genome assembly GCF_022355385.1 of Mustela nigripes. Taxonomy (NCBI): domain Eukaryota; kingdom Metazoa; phylum Chordata; class Mammalia; order Carnivora; family Mustelidae; genus Mustela; species Mustela nigripes. The sequence goes on along the minus strand of NC_081564.1, from coordinate 82,845,576 downwards.
TAAACCAGCAGAATGCACATTCTTTTCAAGTGCACATGGGACATTATCTAAAACAATTCACATATCAGGCCACAAAACAGGCCTCAACAAACTCAAGAAGATCGAAATCATACCATGAAACTTTTCTGACCGTAATGCTATAAAACTAGAACCCAACCACAAGAAAAAATCTGGAAAGACCACAAATACATGCAGCTTAAACAACAGGGTACTAATCAATGAATGAGTTAACTAGGAAATCAAAGAAAAAATTAAAGAAAAAAACAAACAAACATGGAAATAAATGGAAATGAAAACACGGTGATCCAAAACATTTGGGATGAAGCAAAGGTGATCCTAAGAGGGAAGCATGTACAGGCCTATCTCAAGAAACAAGAAAAATCTCAAACAACCTCAACTTACACCCAAATGAGCTAGAAAAAGAACAACAAATGAAGTCTCAAGCCAGCTAAAGGAAATAAGTAATAAAGAATAAAATATTGGGTCACCTTGGTGGCTCAGTAGATTAGGAAGCTGACTCCTGATTTGGGCTCAGGTCATGATCTTAGGCTCTTGGGATCCAGCCCCACATCAGGATCCACACTCAGCAGGCAGTCTGCTTCGCTCACTCTCTCTCTGCCCCTCCCCTCACACATACTCTCTTTCTCTCTCTTATTCTCAAATAAATAAATAAATCTTAAAAAAAAATCAGAGCAAAAATAATTATATAGAAGCTGGGAAAAACAAACAAACAAACAATAGAACAGACAATGAGACCAGGAGCTGGTTCTTTAAAAAAATGAATAAAATTGATGAGCCCTTAGTCAGACTTGCTAAAGAGAAAAGAGAAATGACCCAAATAAATAAAATCACAAATGAGAGAGGAGAAATAACTACCAAGGCTACAGTTTGAAAAACTATTTGCCGATGAACTGGACAACCTAGAAGAAATGGATACATTTCTAGAAACATACAAACTACCAAAACTGAAACAGGAATAGAGAATTTGAACAGACTGACAACCAGCAAAGAAATTCAATCAGTAACCAAAAACCCCCCCCCCCCCAAAAAAAAGTCCAGGACTATATTGCTTCACAGGTAAATTCTACCAAGTATTTAAAGATGAGTTAGTACCTATTCTTCTCAAATGACCCCAAAAAACAAAAAGGAAGGAAAACTTCCAATTTTATTCTATGAAGCCAGCATTATCCTGATTCAAAAGCAGATAAAGACACCACAAAAAAAGAGAACTTCAAGCAAATATCTCTGATCAACATAAATGTAAAAATCTTCCAAAAAATGTTAGCAAACTGAATTCAGCAGTACATTAAAAAAATCACTGATTCAATGATTCAATAAATCAAAATGGTCAAAATAGTATGGCATTTTTCTGCATTGTTCAAGTGGTATTTATTCTTAGATTGCAAGTGTGGTTCAATATTGGAATTTTGATCAAGGAGATACATCACATTTATAAGAGAAAAGATAGTTATGTGATCATTTGAATAGATGCAGAAAAGCATTTGACAGTGTACAACATCCATTCATGATAAAAATGGTCAACAAATAGGTTTAGATAGAACAGACCTCAGCATAATTAAGGCCATATCTATATTTAAAAAACAGCTACTATCATCCTAAATGGGGAAAACCAGACAGCTTTCCCTCTACAGTGAGGAACAAGACAAGGATGTCTACTCTTAAGACTTTTTAAAAGATTTATTTATTTATTTGAGAGAGAGAATGTTTGAGCAAGCCAGAGGGGCAGAGGGAGGAAATCTCCTGCAGACTCCCCAGTGAGTGCAAAGCCTGACACAGGGCTCAATCCCATTACCCTGAGATCATGATCTCAGCCAAAATTTAAGAGTTGAACACTTAACTGACTGAGCCACCCAGGCTCCTCCTACTACTTTTATTCAACATGTCACTGAAAGTTCTAGCAAAAGCAGTCAGAGAACAAAAAGAAATAAAAGGAATACAAATTGGAAAAGAAGAATTAAAATTTTTACTATTTGAAGATGACATGATACTTTATGTAGAAAACCTGAAAGACTCCACCAAAAACTGCTAGAACTGGTAAATTCAGTAAGGCTGCAGATACCAAATTAACAGAAATCAGTTGTGTTTTTATACACCAGAAATGAAGCAGCAGAAAGATAAATTAACGAATCAATCCCATTTACAATTATATCAAAGACAATGAGATACCTGGGAATAAACCTAACCAAGGAGGTGAAAGATCTGCACTCTGAAAACTACAAAACTTTGAAGAAAGGAACTGAAGACCAAACAAAGAAATGAAAAGACATTCCATGTTCATGGATTGAAAGAAGAAATATTGTTAAAATATTTATACTACCCAAAGTAATCTACACATTTAATACAATCTCTATCAGTATACCAACAGCATTTTTCACAGAAGTAGAATAATCAATCCCAAATTTGTATGGAACCACAAAAGACTCTGAATGGCTAAAACCATCTTGAAAAAACAAAGCAAAGCTGGAAGCATCACAACTCTAGACTTCAAGTCATATTACAAAGCTGTAGTGATCAAAACAGTATGGTTCTGGCATAAAAACAGACACATAGATCAATGGAACAGAATAGAAAACTCAGAAACAAATCCACAATTATACAGTCAATTAATCTTCAACAAGGCAGGAAAGAATATCCAACAGGAAAAAGACATCTCCTCAACATATGGTGTTGGAAACACTGGACAGCAACAAAGCAAAAGAATGAAACTAGACTGTTACGTCTCACTGGACACACAAACACAAAACTTATAGACCTAAATGTGAGATCCGAAACCATAAAAGTCCTTGAAGAAAGCACAGGCAGTAATTTCCCTGACATTGGCTGTAGCAACACTTTTCTAGATAGTACTCCTAAGGCAAGGGAAACAAAAACAAAAAATAAACTCTTGGGACTACCTCAAAATAAAAAGCTTCTGCACAGTGAAGGCAACAATCAACAAAACTAAAAGGCAACCTACAGAATAGGATATTTGAAAATGGCACATCTGATAAAGGGTTAGTATCCAAGATGAAAGGAATTTCTAAAATTCAACACCCAAAACCCAAATAATACAATTAAAAATTTGTAGAAGACACAAATAGACATTTTTTTCAAAGAAGAAATATAGATGGCCAACAGACATACGAAAAGATGTTCATCATCACTTATCATCGGGGAAATGCAAATCAAAACTGCACTGAGGTTATCACCTCACATCTGTCAGGATGGCTAATATCAACAACACAGGAAACAACAGGGGTTGGTGAGTATATGGGGAAAGAGGAACCCTCTTGTACTGCTGGTGAGATTATAAACTGGTCAGCTACTCTGGAAAGCAGTGTTGAAATTCCTCAGAAAGTTAAAAAAATAGAACTACCCTATGATCCAGCAACTGTACTACTAAGTATTTACCCAAGGAATGTAAAAATACTAATTCAAGGGGATACATGCACCCCAATGTTTTAGCAGCAGCATCTACAATAGCCAAATTATGGAAATAACGCAAGTATCCGCTGGTTGATGAATGGATAAAGAAAACTTTAACTATACACACACACACACAATGAAATATTACGTAATCACAAAAAGAATGAAATCTTGCCATTTGCAAAGACACGGATGGATCTAGAGACTATTACGCTGAGCGAAATAAGTCAGAGAGACAATGACATGATTTCACTCATGTTTGGAATTTAAGAATCAAAACAAAAGAGAAAAGGAAAAAAAGAAAGAGAGAGGCAAACCAAGAAGCAGATTCTTGACTATGGAGAACAACAAACCAATGGTTACAAGAGGGAAAGTGTGGGGGGGGGGGTGAAATCGGTGATGGGGATGAAGGAGGCACTTGTGATGAGCACCAAAGTACGGAAGTTCTGAGTCACTATCTTGTAGACCTGAAGTTAATGCTCCATTAGTAATATAATCATATAATCTCAGTATGTTTACCAACTGGAATTTAAATAAAAACTTATAAAGAAAAGACAGGGCCTTTCACAAAGCAAGTTTTAAAATCTGACTAGGTACAACTTTATGTTTTTTTTTTTTTTTTTCTTACCATGTTTTTGATGTCAGGTCTAAGATCTTTTTGCCTAGCCCTAGATCATGAAGTTTTTCTGTATTTTTTTTCTTCTAAAAATCTTATAGTGTTAACATTTTATATATAAGTCCATGATTCATTTTGAATTAATTTTTAGATACAATATGAGATTTAGATTCATTAACTATTGAATTTAGCCTATGAATGTTCAATGTCATCAGGATCTTTTATTGAAAAGACTCTTTCTCTGTGGAGTTGCTTTTGCATTTTTGTCAAAAATCATTTGGGCACATTTGTGTACATCTTTTCTCAGTTTTTTATTCTGTTTTGTTTCACTGATTTTCGTATCTACCCCTTCGCAGATACCATACCATTTTGGCTAATGTACCTATATCGTAAACCATAGTACTGAGTACAGTGGAATCCTGTCACTTCATTCTTCTCTTTCAAAATTGTTGTAATATATTCTAGAGCTTGTGCCTTTCTATACAAATTTTAGAATAAGCTTCTCTATTTCCATCAAATCATATAACATATTTTTATTTCCAACCTGTATTCTGTGTGCTGGTAGGAGGAGGATGTAGGTTTCTTCATTTCCATGTAGCTGCTTTAACTAAAGCCAATAAATCGAGTCTTTCTCTGGATTAGGATACTTTCATATATTGTTTATTCCTACTTCTTTCTTAAAATTCATCCTTTTTGGAAACCTTGTCTAATGAAATTTAAGCTAATATTGTGGATGCAGCAGTTAACTTCTGTGTATCATCTTTGCCATTATGAACGTTATAACCAGTTTAACTTCCACATTCAGCTTTTTTATAGTTTCTTTTATCCATTTAATCTCATTTTTCCCTCTTCATATATCTTCTTGAGATTATTTTAAAATGATTACGTGAATAAAGAATAATAATAACAATGGTAACTAATAATAGTAATCATGTAAATCACAAACTTTTACAAGAGTTGTGCAAGCACCAAGCCTATTGCTTTACAGGTATGAGATACTTATTCAATAATCTTATGAGGTAAACATCATTCTTGTAGATTATTCACGATTTTTATTATGTCTCAGTAACAGATTAAATCCAACTCCCACTGGCTGACTACACAGATTATTCTCTTGTTTACAGTATATATTCAGCATGAGTCTGCGGGGTAAAAAGCCCTGCTAGACATGATTCAAGGGCCCTGACTGTGGGAGACATTGCTATCTTGTGCTACATGATCTTAAACAGGGGGGCACCTTCGTTGCCAAAGTAATTTATGTTCATAAGCAATGGTGAGACCAGCTATGTGGTCCTGCTCTATTTTCTGGGTGGAAAAAAATCACCTAAAAGCAAAGTGAAAAAAATAATTGGCATGGATAAACACTAGATGTCTCTATACACTCTATTTTACAATTTAAAAATGAGTTTTAGCAGGACTAGGTAGTTTTCCGAAGTCTACATATCCAGTGTGTAATTAACATAGTTGGTACATTTACAATTTTAGTAAACGGAGCTACTGGGATGGGAGGAACATGAATCTGTTTCCACTTAAAATGGGACTACTTAATAGGATTAGGGACAATTATATCAATATCAGAATCAATTAAAGGCCACAGATTCAGTTTTCCAAGTACTTTCATTCAAAAATTTAAGGATATTCTTAAACTCATGTGGCCAAAGCGACAATTCCTTTCAGAAATGACAGCTTCCTTCTAAAATACATATATTTTGGGTGTGCCTGGGTGGCTCAGTCATTAAGCGTCTGCCATTGGCTCATGTCATGATCCCAGGGTCCTTGGATGGAGCCCCACATTGGGTTCCCTGCTCAGCAGGAAGCCTGCTTCTCCCTCTCCCACTCCCCCTGCCTGTGTTCCCTCTCTTGCTGTGTCTCTCTGTCAAATAAATAATTTTTTTTAAAGAATTTATTTCTTTATTTGACAGAGAGAGATCACAAGAAGGCAGAGAGGCAGGCAGAGAGAGAGGGAGAGGAGGAATCAGGCTCCTCCTCACTGAGCAGAGAACCTGATGCGGGACACAATCCCAGGAGCCTCACATCATGACCTGAGCCGAAGGCAGAGGCTTAACCCACTGACCAACTCAGGTGCCCCAATAAAATCTTTAAAAATTTTTTAAAATTTTTTTATTAATATATAATGTATTATTTGCCCTAGGGGTACAGGTCTGTGAATCACCAGGTTTACACACTTGACAGCACTCACCATAGCACACACCCTCCCCAATGTTTATAACCCCACTCCCCTCTCCCTCCCCCCTCCCCCCAGCAACCCTCTGTTTTGTGAGATTAAGTTCGTATGGTTTGTCTCCCTCCCGAACCCATCTTGTTTCATTTTTTCCTTCCCTTCTCCCCAAACCCCCCACGTTACCTCTCAAATTCTTCATATCAGGGGGATCATATGATAATTGTCTTTCTCTGATTGACTTATTTTGCTCAGCATAATACCCTCTAGCTCCAACCACGCCATCCCAAATGGAAAGATCTCATTTCTTTTGATGGCTGCATAGTATTCCATTTTATATATACACCCCCCTATATATATATATATATATATATATATATATATATATATGTCTTCTTTATCCATTCATCTCTTGATGGGCATCTAGGTTCTTTCCATAGTTTGGCTATTGTGGACATTGCTGCTATAAACATTCGGGTACATATGATCCTTCAGATCACTACATTTGTATCTTTAGGGTAAATACTCAGTAGTGCGATTTCTGGGTCATAGGGTAGCTCTATTTTCAGCTTTTTGAGGAACCTCCATGCTGTTTTCCAGAGTGGTTCCACCAGCTTGCATTCCCACCAACAGTGTAGGAAGGTTCCCTTTTCTCCTCATTCTTGCCAGCATCTGTCATTTTCCTGACTTGTTAACTTTAGCCAATAAATAAATAAAATCTTTTATATATATATATATTTAAATATATATAAAATATATATGTAAATGATTTTATTTATTTATTTATCTATTTGAGAGAGAGAGAGAGAGCAGGAGCAGGGCGAGGTGTGGAGGAAGAAGTAGACTTCCCCCTGCAGAGAGCTGGATTCAGGGTTCAAGCCTGGGACTCTAGGATCACGACCTGAGCCGAAGGCAGATGCTTATCCATCTGAGCCACCCAGGCACCTCTAAAATATAAATTTATGGCATATAACTTATGGTTAGAGCTTATAGATTCGTGCATTCAATTTGTTTATTCAACAAATATCTAATGAAGTATAAATATGTCTCAAATTTCTAGGATCTGGGAGCATAGCAGTGATCAAACATAAAGTCCTTCCACCATTGAATATATACACTGGTGGAAGGGACAGACAATAGGTAGGGTAAATAAGTAGAATATAGAATGTGTTAGAGAAAGCTCAAGATAAAAAAAAGAAGTCTGAAAAGATGGATGAGAAATTTAGGGGTTACTGTGTCCAGGGCTAGTTTGCATTTCTTAGGTAGCCCACGCAAAACTGCTGACGAAAGCAATTAGCATTTCATGTTTTTTCTCCCAGGTCGACAGGCAGGAATGTAGTCTTCTGAAGCTAATGTCATTGCAGAGTCATGCATAGAAACCTTCCCCCAGTTAAGAATATTTCTAGATACTTGTGTTCATCAAAATTATATTCATATCATCATAGAATTATTTATTAAAGTCTCAGTCTCCAGCAGTAGCAGATGAGAAAAAAAGAGCGTGTCAATTAGTTTGATGTTCTACTACAAAATTTTATTGTTGACTAGTAAACTGCTGATATTAGTGTCACTTAGGATTGTGCAGCAAAATATGAGAGAGACAATGATTATGTTTCTCATCCAAACTCACAAGTTATTAACATTGAACACATCGTTACACATAGGAGTTAATGCCACAGGTTGCACTTCTTTCCTAAAAGGTGATGAGTCAACAATGATTGCCTTTTGATGGAAATGATATAAAAAATCGAATAATTTCCAAATGTCCTTAGAGTCTTCCTTTTCTGTTTTGTGCTTTTCTTTGGAATGAATAATGGTAATATTTTCTTTTTAGAATGGTATTAACTTTTCCCTTTTTTAGATTTTAGTGTGGTATGAACTTCCATATATACAATTTTAAACTGTAACATTTTTCTTGAGATCTTTACATGATTCTGTAAGAATAGGTGAAATTCAGGAAAATGCTTTCATGGTAAAGAGATATTATTTCCTGATGTCCCTCTCAAGAACAAAGACTATGAATAACACTGTAGGAGATTAGAGTCCATTAAGGACTCTTAAAATTAGACCTGTCTACTAACTCCCTTCTATGAAAAATGAGGAAATCAATCTACTTACACTTCCTCCTACACCCATTTTCCCAAACTATTGATTTTGTTATATTTTTATTTTTAATAAGGTTTGTAATTTCCACATTTTGCTTTGTAACCATAGTTCCCAGAGTTGTTTAGTTACGGTTTTACATGTAAATCAATTTAATGCTCATTTCCAATCCATTTACTACAGATTCCCTTCCTGAGTTCTTTGTTCTAAATTTGCTTTGAGTTGACAGGATTTCACCTTCAAAGACTTTTTTTTTTTTCAAGAAGAGTTCATGGGTCCTATGTTCCTGAGTTACATGTGCTTGAAAATGAGTATCTATTTCCTTAATACTTTTAGAAAAGAATGAATAGGAATAAAATTCTCTTTTTGCACTTTGTTTTACTTAAGACTTTGCTGACATTGGAAGTTCACTGGAACACTCTAGGATATCTGATGTTTTTCTTCTTGTAAAACTTCTATTTTTCTGACTCCACTTCAGTAAGAATGTGTTCTGGAATTAGTAATTCTTTACCACTTTTTCCTCTTTTAATATGAAATCAACACTGTACTTCAGAAAGTTTATTTTTCTTATTATATATCCAAAGATACTTTTCTCTTCCATTAAAAAATTTATTCTCTAGAACACCAATTATGTGTGTATGTATGAACCATTTTGTTCGGTAAATATAATTTTTCTAATTCTTTCCCCCCTCCTTTTTTTCCTTTTCTTTTTCTGTGCTCTCAGGAGCACAGAAATGAAATAAGCATAATCCTTAAAAGGTCCTTATCTTGATCATTACTTGACCTACTTTTATTATTTATTAATTGACTTGGACATTTTTCCAAAGACACAAAAATGGCCAATAAACACATGAAAAGATGCCCAACATCATTAATCATCTGGATAATACACATCAAAACCACAATGAGATATCCTCACTGTTGTTATTAAAAAGATGAGATAAGGGTTAGCACAGGTGTGAATGCAAAAGAGCCCTGGTGCACTCTTGGTGGGAATGGAAATTTGTATAGCCACTATGGAAAAGAGTATGGAGGTTTTACAAAAAATTAAAAATAGAACCATGACATGATCTAGTAATGCCACTTCTGGGTATCTATCTGAAGGAAATGAAATCAGTATCTTGAAGAGGCATCTATACTCTCATGTTCACTGAAGTATTGTTGACCATAGCCAATATATGAAAACAACCAAAATGTCCACTGACAGATGAATGGATAAAGAAAATGTGATCTATATCTGTGTGTGTGTGTGTTTGTATACACACATATATGGATATATGTGGTACCTGTATAACGGAATATTATTCTGCCAGAAAAAAAAGAAGGAAATTCTGCCATTTGTGACAACATGGATGAACTTGGAGAACATTATGCTTACTGAGATAAGCCAGACACAGCAAAATCAAATATGACACACAGAATTTAGAAAGTCAAATTCATAGAAACAGAGGGTAGGATGGTGGCTGCCGGTGGCTAACAGTCGGGGAAAATGCAGAGATGTTGGTCAGAAGGTACACACTTTCAGTTATAAGATGAAAAAGTTCTGGGGATATAATGTACAGCAACATGACTACAGTAACAATATTGTACCCTACACTTGAAATTTGCTGAATAGATCTGAAGTGTTCTCATCACGCACACAAAATAGATTAGCTATGTGAAATGAGTAATGTGTTCACTAAATTGATTACAGGAATCATTTCACAATGTATATACACATTAAATCACCTCTACACCTTAAATTTATTATAATTCTTAGCAATTATACCTCAATAAAGAGGGAAAAACTTAAAAAATAAAATTTGAAAAAAAAAGTTTGTCTAAGTTGTATAATTCTATGTTCTAACAATTAAAAACAGGGCGAGATCTTCTTTCATTACCTTATTTAGGGACTTACCACATATACTAATCACTAAGATCTTTGTAGATCTAAATTAGCTTATATCAAATAATATCTTTCACTTCACATGGAAGGAAAGCAATATTTTAAGCCTTAGGTAAGACAGGTTTGTTGTAAGGATAAATTGGGAAGTATATATGTATAGGGAATTATCTCAAACAGGCTTCATGTTGTCCTATGTAACAATAGCCTTAGCTGGGTATCTGCGGCTCATTGAATGTGCGAACTCTTGTGGCGAGCTCTTTTTAAAAAATTTGTTTTCTCTATGGTGTTCTTATCTCTTTGTTGTGCCAATTCCTGCTTTTGCTATCAACGTCATCTTTTACCTGCTGTTTCTCTTATTTCCTATAGGGTTCTTTGTGTGTCCTATAAAGTTGTTTAATCATCTTTCAACACAAAGTACGTTTCTTGTGCAGTTTGGTGTGGAGTTTGCATCATATGGTCTAGACTGTGCAGACTGTATCGATGGCTGTCATCATTAGGGAGACCTATCCGTGGGAGCGATCAGATAACATAAAACTGCCGGCTCACATGGTGGGATCCTTAATGCTCCCTTTCTCCGTAGGGACCGGGAACGAGGCAGCTTTAGAATCTCATGGATCCCTCTACAAAGGCTATTTTACACACCACAGAAGCTGTCCTTTGAAATATTTGAAACTCAAGCCCTTACAGTTTTGCCTCTTTTTTTGGACAATTATTTAAGAACTTTATTAACAGGTGCTTGCCATTTGTTGACTTTTTTTGAAAAAATTAATTTTGCCTTTATAATGCCTTTTTTTTTTTTTTTTCTTTTGCATCCTATTTCTGCAAAGACCAAAGGGGGGCAGCAAACGCTCTTGAGAGCGAACGTGCCGCGGTGTGCGGAGTGCGCGGAGTGTGCCCGCCAGTTGACGGACTTGCTCCTGCTGTCATTTTCCTTCGCCCCTTATTTTTAAAAATAAACCTTGAATCTTTAAAATGATCAACTCTCTCCCCTTTTGATACGTACTTACTTTAAATTTGTAATATTACAAATGAAATGCCTGTTTCTAGAGTGGAGAGGTGAGAATTGACAGATTTGGATTTTGAACTTTGATCAGGATAGGAAAAAAAAGAGAATTTTCTGTTAAATGATCTTTTCAGAAGGAGGCTTTGGAATCATAGCTTCAGCTACTCCAAATCAAAATGCTTGGATTGAATAAGATATAGGTTCATGATCTAGATTTCCAGAGGAATGTTTTAAATACACTGAAGATAAAAAAAGACATTTTGGTTAATTTTTTAAAAAGGAAATTGTTCAGATCTCACTTTCGTTTTAGCATAATTTGGCTACCACCACAGGTTTTATTATTTCATGAAAAGGAAAAGGAAGAGAGTGAGAGAGCAAGAATAAGAAAAAGAGGAAAAAAACCCTGATTATCTGATAAATACTTAAAAATCAGATTCACTAATATTATTTCACAACATAGCCTTTGGCATTTAAAAGGAATCCAGAGAGATATTTTGTATCGATGGAATATACAATCCAACTAGGGAGTATAAAAGCTATGAATGTTTACACGCACTGTAAGTTTGAAAAATCTGAAATAGAAACTGATGAAAATACGAGAATATGAAAACAAAATGATCACAGTGGGAAACTTTCAAGTAGTTTCTGGTCATTGAACAGATCAAGCCCAGAAGACGTAAGTAAGGATACTGTGAATCTTAATACTTCAGTTAAGAAGCTTGAGCATTCAAGAAAATAACCAATCAAGAGAGATCGCATATTATTTTTTAAAAAAGATAAACAATCACAGAAATTGGCCCTGTGTTAGCCATAAAGACAACCTCACTAAGGTTTCAAGGAAAAAAATTGTACGATCACTATTTATAAATTAATTTATAATCAACAACAAATAAAAAGCTTACACATTATATTTTAAATGCATTTTTTAAATGTAGGTTTATAGAGTTCTTCAAATTCACAACTCAGAGCTATTGAATTATAAACAGGAATAGGACCACTAGTTAAAACTGTGAATGTGATCAAACTGGTAGAGAAGAAACTAGAGAGCTTTAAGTAAAATTTTTGAAAGGAAAAAAGGGTGAAAGTAGATAAGAATCTCATTCAACAAATAAAGACACAAAATGAAGTCCTAAGGAAATAAAATGTCTAAATTAGTACAGAAAAACAGAAATAAATGAAATAGAAAATAAATAATTACCAAAATGCAAATAGCAAACTTACCTAATTTTATTTGAGAGAGAGAGAGAGAGAGAGAACATGAGTAGGGGGCAAGGGCAGAGGGAGAGGAAGAAGCAGACTCCCAAATGAGCAGAGAGCCTGCTGTGGGCCTCGATCCCAGGACCCTGAGATCATGACCTGAGCCAAAGGCAGATGCTTAACCAATTGAGCCACCCAGGTCCCCCTTTAACTTAATTAAAGCAAAAGTCAGTTCTATAAATAAAAGAAAAAAAAACTTGCCAAAATAATTGAGGTGGGGGGAAGAAATGAAAGAAATGTAATGTTTAGAAAGGGAAAGATATTCTAGTAAATATATGATTATTTAAAAAAAAATGAGACACTCTTCTCAAAAATGTCCAAGTGAATAAGTAAACATTGTGTAGGTTAATGTAAAATTATTTTTTCCTTTGATCATTGCTCATAGAGCATTAAGCACAACTAATAACATTGTATCTTTGTGTATATATTTTATTAGAAGATTTTTTTTTCCATTGTTCTCTAAAAGTATTGAAATGAAGAGTCTGGAATATGTGAAAATGGCTGAAAAACAAAATGTATTTTCTATATTTCCAAAAGCCATTATGGCTGAGACCTACTAAATAAAAATGGGTAGAATCTAGGCATAAAAGACACTTGGGCAGGCTCCTGGGTGGCTCAGTCAGTTAAACTTCTGACGTCAGCTCAGGTCTTGATTCCAGAATCCTGGGATCGAGTCCCACGTTGGGCTTCCTGTTCAGTGGGGAGCCTGCTTCTTCCCCTTCCCTACCTGCTTCTCTCCCACTTGTGTTCATTCTCTGTCTCTCAAATACATAAAATCTTAAAAAAAAAAAAAAGCCACTTGGTATTTGCCAATATCAATATTTTATTATCTCTACAGTTTACATTAGGACTCACTCACTTTTTATGTTGTGGATTCTGTAAGTTCTTCCAAATGTACAATGATGTGTATCCACCATTACTGTATCCTACAAAGCAGTTTTACTGTCCTAAAAAGTCCTCATTTTCAACATATTAATGCTCCCCCTCTGTCCTTGAATCCGTGGCAACCACTGCTTGTTTTTACTGTCTCCACAGTTGTGCCTTTTCCAGAATGTCACATCGGTGAAATCATATAATATGTAGCCTTTCAGACTGGCCTCTTTCACTTAGCAGTGTGCATTTAAGGCTCCTCGATGGTTTTTCATAGCTCATTTCTGTTTTTTTGCTAAATCATATCCTGTTGTCTGGATGTACCATAGTTTGTCCATTGACTTTTTGAAGGACATCTTGGTTGCTTTCAAATCTTGGCAATTATGAATAAAGTTGCTGTAAAATATCAGTGTGGCTTTTGCATAGATATAAGTTTTTAACAAATCTGGGTAAATAAGCAGCAGCACAACTGCTGGATTATGTGGTAAGACACTCAGTTCCGTGGGAAATCCTCACTGTCTTCCCAAGTGGCTATCCCATTTTGTTTCCCCAGCAACCATGAGTGCAAGTTCCTGTTGTTCCACAGCCTGGTGACCATTTGGTATTGTCAAGGCTTCAGATGTTAGCCATCCTAATGCATAGATAGTAGTATTTCATTGCGGGTTTAATATGCAATTTCCTAAAGACATACGATACTGAGGAACTTTTAATATACTTATTTGCCATCTGTGTATTTTCTTTGCTGAGGTTTCTGTTCAAATCTCTTGTTTGCTTTTTAAATTGGGCTGTTCATTCTCCCACTGTTGATTTTTAAGAATTCTTAGTGTAATTTGGATACTGGTCCGCTATTATATATGTGTTTTGCAAACATTTTCTTCCAGTCTATGGTTTGCCTTTTCATTCTCTTAAGTGTTTTTTTTTCTTTTCTTTTTTTTCTTTTAAAGTAGGACTATGAGCAGTCTTAGGGTCACAACAACATTTTAGGAATGTGTAGAAATTTCCCATATACCCCCTTGGAACTGTGTATTTTTAAATAATATAATTTATAGGCAAATAGGGTCTAGACCCAGGGTCAGATCTCATAGGGATGTGATGAGGTCAACCGAGTCACTAGGGCCATAGTCCACAGAAGTAGTGACCCTCTGCTCATGGCTATGCATGTCTGCTTTTTTTCTTATTCCCATTTTCCCCTGTCAGCAAAAGAAACTAATTAGGGTGTTACTCTAAAACTGGCTTCAAGCCCAAGTTTGTTAGAGATTTTTGCTTGCAATTTTCCTGTTTCCTTTTTCTTTTTGGATCAACTCTGAGTGAACTTTTTATATTCACTAACTCTAGGTGTGACTGGAAGCAGGAAAAAAATCTATAGAAAAAAGACCCATTAATTTGCTTACTATTCTGCCATCAGCAGAAAATGTCATGTCATGAGGCAAACGTGAAAACTCACATTAAGTTAAGGGAGGGCGCTTACTGAGGTGGATCAATGTAATTGCACTTGCACCTTATCAAAGAAACCAAAGATTAAACCATCTAACTCTTAAGTATTAAAAATATGCAAAATAGAGCCAGCAACATAAGCTAGTCCCTTCCAGCCGAATGCATATGATTTGCAAAGAGTATAAAATGTTTTCACACTCTGAAATCATTTTCAGATATTATATTCAACAATTTCCTGAAATGGTTAGCAGTTCCTTTAAAGAGATAATCACCAGCCCTTGAGCTGTGTGGCATAAAAAATATGTATAGACAAGGACTATTTCAAAGGGCAGAATACAAATAGATCTGGTGTGTCCCACACATCATCAAACAATTGCTTTTCCTTAATACATTTCCCTTTACTGGGAAAAGGCACACAACTATAGCCCATTCTATTATGTATTTTAGATGACTCACTCCAATCTTAAAGCTTCTAAAATAAATAATACATTTAAGGGCAATTATGGAAGTAAACATATATTTGTAACCTTTAATTTCAGTTACAGTACGTTGAGCTTTCGGTTTAGAAATGGCACCAAATGGAATCTTTCTTTTGCTACCAGAAGTAGCTGAACTCTGTTTTTTAATATGAAGGTAGCAAAATCTCCTGAAGTTTACAGGGAAAATACACCCACGTGAGTAGAAAACACTCACAACATATGGTTTTGTCACCAAATGTTTTCTTTTTGTGTTTCTACATTTACTTCTACCCTTGATAATTACATTATTTTCCACACCTCATTAGCCCTACGTGAATATATACTTTTGTCTCTCGTGTGGATGCTGCCCCAATCTAGGTTCCAGGCATCAGTCAGGGTGGTTAAGAAATTGCCGTTTGGACTAATCTATGGTTCAGTTCTTGTATGAGTTTGCTAGGGCTCCTCTAAGTAAGTACCACAGACTGGGCGGCTTAAATGACATAAATCTATTTTTTCACAGTTCTGGAGGCCAGAAGTCTGAGATCAACATGTTGGGGAGGTTGGTTCCTTCTGAGAGCCACGAAAAAAGGTCCCTTCCAGGCTTATAGATGGCTTATAGATGGCCATCTTTTCTCTGTGTCCTCACATCATCTTCCTTCTGTCTATATCTTTGTCTAAATACTCTTCTTATGAGGACGCCCGTCATATTGGATCAGAAGCCATCCTAGTGATCTCATTTTAACTTAATTACCTCTGCAAATAACTTCTCTCCAAACACTGTGGCACTGTGACGCACCAGGCCCCGAGGGGTGGAGGAGTTAGCTGTTTTCAACATAGGAATTTTCTGCCAGGGTACTGTTAAAGGGTAATCTCTGAATAGCTCCCAAAAGTCTTACATTACAATAATAGTATTTTCCCGTCTTGGTGGAGAAAAGTATTAACAGATTCTAACTCTTGCTCTTTTTTTGTTTTTTTTTTAAGATTTTTATTTCACAGGGAGAGACACAGGGAGAGAGGGAACACAAGCAGGGGGAGTAGGAGAGGGAGAAGCAGGCTCCCCACTGAGCAGGGAGCCCAGTGTGGGGCTTGATCACGGGACCCTGGGATCATGACTGAGCCGGAGGCAGACGCTTAATGACTGAGCCTCCCAGGCGCCCCTCTAACTCCTGCTCTTAAGCATGTTTGGTACGGTCTATAATCTTTCTCAAAACATAACTGCATACAGGCACTGAGAGCGAATGAAATTTGCAAATGGCTTGTTTAAATCCCCTCTGCTTAGCAATCAGCTTGATTCTGCTTTTGGTTTGGATGTTTTCAGAAATGGCATGAAATGGAATGCTTCTTTTGAAACACTCCGTAACTAAACTCTGCTTTCGAATATGAAGGTAGCAAAATTTCCTGAGATGCTGAGAGATGCTTTCTGCTTTTTTTCCCAAATGACAAGAGAGAAAATACCGATGGGATTTCACCATGGGTCCCTGCTTATTTTCTCAGGAAAAGAACTGGGATGTGAATAAACTTTGTTACATGGTCACACAAATACAGCTGAAAGAAACTTAAACCGCGGAAGCCTTTATCAATCATCAGAGTTGTGCTCTAGGATCTTGGCAACTTTCAGTACTGGCCCATTAGCTTTACTACTATTAGTAATAGCAAAAATAATAACTAGTGCATTTTAACATCTTTGATAACTTTTAAAGTTCTTGCCCTTATGATTCTTTTTGATGCTCAAATGTCTGTATGTATGTCTGTATGTCTTTATTTTACTTTACTTTCCCAACTTTACTGAGGTTTAACTGACAAGACTGTAAATATTCAAAATGCACAATGTGACGATGATCTATGCAAACATTGTGTCGGGATTCCCCTCACTGGGTTAGGCTAATTAACACATTCATCATATTTTGTTTTGCTTTTGATTTTGGTGAGAACATTTAAGACCTACTCTCTTATCAAATTTCAGTTATACAATACAGTGTTATTAACTACAGTCACCATGTTTTGCATTAAATCCTCGAATTTTACTCATCTTCCAGCGGAAAGTTTGTACCCATTTATTCACTGTCTCCATTCATCCCCTCCAGCCCCCAGCTCCTTGCAATCATTTTCTACTCTTCGTATCTGAGAGGTTGACTTTTTTTTTTTTTTTTTTTGAGATTTCACATGTAAATGATACCACTTACATTACATTAAAATCTTAGTAAATAGTAATGGCTTACTTTCACAACTGTAGAAACTTAGCCACCGAACATTAAAGTGGTTTACCTTATGTCACACAGATTTGAGACTTGATTCAGGTAGGTCTAGTATGTCTAACTCCGAAGTCTGTGCCCTGCCTAGTGCAACAACAAATTGTGTTCCAGAGTCCTGTTTAGTTGGAAGGTCAAAAGATACAGTTTTGAATGGCAATTATGTAATGATGTTCAATCCATAAATCACTATACAAGTACAAGATATTGTAACCCACAGGGTCATATAAAGTTGCTAAATGATTTTCCCAGTTTGTCATCTATGTTTTGGCTTTGCTTATGATGTTTATTGCTATATGAAGATTTTTTATTTTTGAATTATGTAGCCATATTCGTCTATCTTTGGTCTTAATGCTTCTGGTATGGTGGTATTGTGATGTGTGTTGATTTTCATGTCGAGAAAGGGGCTTTTCTGAATAGGCATGATCTAATATTTAAAATTTAAAATCAAACTGAAAGCAACATTAATATGGGATTTAAAAGAGTGAGCAGAGTTCCCAAAGAATGTGAAAACCCGAAGAGAATTACTTCCTTTCTTAGGTTAGAATGATGTGGCAGAAACACTATGTGAGGGAAATGTCCTTGCAATGCTTCAGGGGAAAAAAGGAAGTGAAAATACCACCAGCTACATTCTAGAGGCATTAGGAAGTTAACTAACTGCAGAATATGTAAAAACCATAAATCACCCTACAAATGCAAAGTGTTATAACTCACAATGTCAGATGAAAGCAGTATCTTGAGATAGATTCTGCTAGTGAGTGATTCTACATGGTGTTGATTATGCATTTCCTCCAAAGGGATAGAAAATGAAGATGGAGGTTAATTGCACTCTTTCTGCAGTGTGCATTTTGCATCAATCAAATCTACCAAACAACTGAGTGGAGTGAAAGCAATGTGAACAACAGCAAAGGAGTATCTGTTACACCCGCTTTACCTGAATTTGCTTATCTGATCTGTTGTATGACTTCCCAGCCACACCACGATTGTTGTGCCCAGCCTGCTCAGACTCTTTATTTTCCAGGTTTGGCCTTAAATGAGTTTTAGTCATTTTCAAAAATCCCATCCACTTTTAGAAGATGAGAATGCCCCAATTCCAGGAATGCAAAATAAATAAATAAATAAATAAATAAATAAATAAATAAATAAATGAATAAATAAATAAAACAAACCAACAAAACTTTTTTACATAAATTATAGAACTGTGTGTGTTGGGGATTGGAAAATAAATAGTATCATAACACTTGAAAGACCCAAGTGACTTTTCTAAGACTACAGAAGACTACTTAAATTGAACATTTATTTAGATACAAAACTTGACTCTTTTATTTGTTAAACACTTGCTGAGTCTTCTGTGAATGCCAACAAGTTAGCCACGTGTAGAGAATGTGAAAACTTAATAATTTAGAGCTGGAGCCTTGGTGCAGTTATTCTGGTGTGTCTGTGGAAAATTCTTGTGTGTTAAAAAATCTTTTGCCATGTTATGGCCAGTATTCTGGGCAGTAAACATAAACAGATATGATACTTATTAGTCTTGTCACTTGCCTTCCTAAGCCTTAATCTGCTGTCTGTCAAGGAAGATTATTCACAGATTGGTTTTGAGAGATACAGTTAAATTCCTTAGCCCAGTGCTAGGCACATAGTATGCATTTAAAAAACAGTATGCGAGCCATTCTGTTTTCTTTCTGGATTTTTTTGTCATAGTATTTTTTTCTGTTCCTTTTTTTCAGTTTTGTGTTCCTTTTCTGTAGTTTTTGGGAGCAGTGATTTTGATTTTTAAGTCTCACTTTCATGTACTTATGTGTGTGTGTATATATATATATATATATGATTAAGGTGATATATACATCTATACACATGTATATATACATGCGTATATACATGTGTATATATTGATGTATATATATCACCTTAATATATAGTGATATATAAATAGAGATGTACATATAATCACCTTAATCATTTCACACAGATCTAAAGATTCATTTGTTCATTCAGTACCTGTTCAATGAGCAACCACTTATTATAAGAAAACTTTACATACATTACATTATTTAATTCTCTCAAGAAACCTAAGAAGAAGACAGTAATGGTTTCATTTCGCAAGTGATGAAGCCAAGCTACAGAGAAGTTAACTGGTTTACCTTATTTCATAGAGTTGAGACATAAATTAGGCATCTCTAACTCCAAATCTGTACCTAGTACAGCAAATTGACTTCCAGAGTCCTCTGTATAGCTAGGAGTCAGGTCAAAAGCTATGGGTTTGGATGGCAATTATACAATTGTTCTTTTGTTTTTCCCCCTACAACTGTAGTTCAAAGAAGGCAAGAACTTTCTATGTGTACTGTAGGGCTCCTAGTAACTCATCAATCAATACTTTTTGAATGCATACCTGGAATATAAGAGGAAGCTATATATGACCCACAACTTTTTATGAAGTTCATATCAAAACATGTAGCATGAGTAATTATGAGAAGGTAAGGAGGTAGAGTGTTCAGGGAACACAATATGCAGCAGGTTGTGCGACCTGTTGGTTGGGGAAGACTGAACAGAATAGAATGGGGACAACTTTCCATAAGGCTTGTTGCAAAGGCAACGAGCTAGCAAGGTAGACCAGGTGGCTTAAATAATTCCTGCATTTGGCTAGAGAAAACAGCATAAGATGGTAGTCTGAAAGTCAGATTCATAGGGCCTTGAATATGAAGCAAAGTGGGTTGACACTATCCTTTTGAAGATGGAGGGTGAAACTAAATAGGAAGTAGAGGAATTTTCTGGGCTTTCGGAGCCTCTGAAGCAAAGGCTTCTTTCTTCGACCTACTGTATTTCAGTATTGTGTGTCCACTTACTTTAGAAATCCCAGCTATATGTTCCATTAATACAGATGTCCAGTACCACCTAGAAATTAAACACATAGGAAATGATGCAAGTGCCTTCAGAGAAACCAGGAAAGGTAGTGGTTTCTTTACCAGCTATGGGGAGGTATCTTCCTGCCCAAGGGGAAGGATTCCTTGGAGTTCCCTTATGATGCAGCTTTTCTGAGGACGTACTGACTGGGAGAGCAAGCTGCTTGCATTTTGTTGGGCAATGCCGGGCTGCGTGGCTATTTTCATATGCACAGAGGTTACCAACCCCCTTTGCTTGCAGGAGTGTTGTGGCAGTGCCTCTGCAGAAGCGTAATGGTGCTCCTAGGCCACCATCTGCTCTGAGTGGAAAACCAGGATGGAGAAGGGGTATCCTTGTGAAAATGCCATAGGTTATACTGACTGCGCTGAACACCAATTCATTTTGATCTGTTGCAATGCATGTTTCTTAGGGCATATGTAGTACCTCTTGGCTATGACATTCTAGGCAACTTAGTGGTTCCAAAATGTGCTGTTATATATACTTAAGTTATTTGTTTGTCTCTAGCTTAGTAAAAATAAATCCCTCCCTCAACTGCCTGTCTTTGTCAAGCTAGTTCTCCTTCCCGCCCTTCATAGTCAAGTTTATGGAAATGAAGCATTTGTTCATTTGATAATGCACCCTTTAAGCCCACAGCAGACACCAGTCCCCTGGAGCTTCAGTGGCATTATTCTCCAGAGATGAATTACACATTAGGGATCTCTGCCTCTCTACCCTTCCTCTGTATCCAATATGTAATTTTCATATATGTAATTTTCATATTTATCTTTAGTTGACCTCCTTATGGCATTTCCTGGTTTTCCTCTTTTTATTCTTTTCCCTCAGCTTCTTTGCTATCACGTTCTCCAGATCTCCCCTCAGATCTGGCTACTTTTTTCCAGTCTTTAGGTGCTTGTTTTCTCCTCACCCCTTAAATGCTGGGTATGCCTTAGAGTTCCTTGATTCTCTCACTCCCCATAGTCTTCCAGATTAACCCCATTTCTTTCTGTATGGTACTAATTTTCAAATCCTGATTTAGACTCTTGATTTGATTTATTTCCTAAAGTCCAAAGACAAAGGAACACACTATTTCCAAGTTTTAGCTCGTTCTCCCCCTTCAGTCTAGCTAATATTCTTGTTTTCTAACTAATGGCTACCATTTTCCTTGCTACACTACACAGAGCCTGAGAATCCTTTTTAAACCTTTCAATCTCCTTGTCCATACAGCCCTCTCCTCTGGATCCCACCATGAGCTCAGCTACATGGCATACTTTCCTAAGACATTTTTTACACTATACTTTGAATTATCTCCCTTTCTATTATTATCACCCAGCTTTAAAATCTTTAATGACTTCCTTTTACTTTAGGATAAGTCCCATCTGCTTAAAATTCCTTTCAATGCCCATCTTCAAACTTTTGATCTCCTATTCTATATTCTGGCCATAATAAACTTTTAACTTCTCTGAATGTTCTCTGTTTCAAATACCTTCACCTCCCACCACAACCTGTCTGGTTTGGGTTAGGAGCCTATGGCAGACATTGTAATGTCCTCCTTCCTGAAATCTTGCCTTCAGCCTCTAACACCAGGCTGTTCTGGGGACTATATCTAGCTCTGGGGGTGGGCCTTGATAGATCTAAGCAACCGTTCATCCCTTAGAGAGTGCTCCATAGGTCAGTTATTAAATAAATTTATTTGGGGGTGACCAGAATTTTTAAAAAATTGAAACAGAATAGAAAACAAGAGTATATGATGGGGCACCTGGGTGGCTCAGTGGGTTAAGCCTCTGCCTTCAGCTCAGGTCATGATGTTGGGGTCCTGGGATTGAGTCCCACATTGGGCTCTCTGCTCAGCAGGGAGTCTGCTTCCCTTCCTCTCTCTCTGTCTGCCTCTCTGCCTACTTGTCATCTGTCTGTCAAATAAATAAATAAAATCCTTAAAAAAAAAAGACAAGGAAACTAGAGTATATGACATACAATTGTAAGCAGTGTTTCTGGAAAATTTTGTTGAAGTCCATTTATAAGGAATGTTAATCTCATCTTTTTGGCCAGCGATATTTCTCTGCTTCCTTTAGACATTGTTCCTTTTTAATGTGTACCCCATAACTGCGGTACTTCCTTGTTACCAGTCAGAACATAAACCCAAAATACAAAGGAGAACAGACTTGGAGAATCACAGAGAAATGGAGATAGAATTGTAAACTTAAGAAAGTCACGATACTTGCCATTCCTCTGAATTTCCAGTTACATAATAAAGTACATGTCCTTATTTGTCAGTCAAAATGACTTAGATTTTTTGCTTGCAGACAAAACACCTAGTTGATACAGCGCTCTTCATGTTCTCTTATCACCATATAACTACTTCCCTTAAGGTCTTTATTATACTGTGATAACTGCTCTTTTGTTTGTCTGTGATGTCCACCAGCTACAATACAGCACTTAGCACAGAAAAGGCATTTAATTGATACTTTCCACACAGAAGAATGAGGATCCAGTGTGGAAAAAAAAGGAGAATAAATAAACACACTTTATAAGGTACTTAATATTGTTTAAAATTACAGCCTGAAAGTAGGGTACACAAAGCAGTCCTAAGGGGGGAAGTTTATAGCTATAAATGTGTACATTAAAAAAGAAGAAAGATCTCAAATTAACAAACTAACTTTACATCTCCAGAAACTGGAAAAACTAGAACAAACTAAAATCAAAGCCAACAGAAGGAAAGGAATAACAAAGACTATAGCAGAAATAAATCAAATAGAGAATAGAAAAAAAATCAATGAAACTGAGAGTTGGTTTGTTGAAAAGATCAACAAAATTGAAAAACTCTTAGCTAACCCACCTAATAAAAAAAAAAAGAGAGAAAAGTAAACTAAAATCAGAAATGGAGGAGAGGACATTACAACAAATGTCACAGAAATTTAAAAAAAACAAATACACAAGAATTCTATTAACAACTATGCACCAACAAATTGGACAACTTAGAAGGAATAGATACATTCCTAAAAACACATAACGTACGAAGATTGACTCATAAATAGAAAGCCCAGACACATCAATAACAAATGAGGAGATTGAATCAGAATAAAAAACTTCCCAACAAAGAAAGTCCAGGACCAAATTGATTTCACTGAAAAAGTCTATCGAACCCTTAAAGAAGAATTAGTACCAGTCCTGCTGAAATTCTTCAAAAATGAACAAACAGTCATACAGAAAAACAAAAACCAAAAGCAACTGGAGAGAAGGGAACACTCCTAAGCTCATTCTATGAGATCAGCTAAAGTTAGGCAAAGAAAACTACAGACCTATATCCATATGAATATTGATGCAAAGTCCTCAACAAAATAACAAGCTGATTTCAACAGCACATTAGAAAGATAATATACCATGACCAAATAGGATTCATTCCTGGAATCCAATAATGATTCAAACATCAATTAATGTAAACACCACATTAACACAATGAAGTATAAAACTACATGATCATCTAAATTGATACCCAAAACCATTTAACTAAATGTACACACTTTTATGATAAAAACTCTCAACAGACTAAGAATAGGAGGAAACTACCTCAAAATAATGAAGATCATATGTGAAAAGCACATAGCTAATATCATATAGAACAGTGAAAGTCCAGATGATTTTCCTCAAAGGTCTGGTACAAGGAAAGGATGCTCAGTCTTGCCATATCTCTTTGACATAACACTAGAAATCTTAGCCAGAGCAATTAGGCAAGAAGAAGTAATATAAAACATCCAAGTTGGAAAGGAAGACATAAAATAAAATCATTTCTGTTTGCAGATGACACAATATTATATAGAGAAAATCCCAAGGATTCTTTTAAAAAATATGTTAGGTTTGTTAATTAACAATTTCAAGAAAATATCAGGATACAAAGTAAACATTAAAAAAATCAATTGTGGGGGTGGAATCAAGATGGCGGAGATGTAGCAGGCTGAGACTACATCAGGTAGCAGGAGATCAGCTAGATAGCTTATCTAAACATTGCAAACACCTACAAATCCAATGAAAAATCGAAGAAAAGAGCAACAATTCTAGAAACAGAAAATTGACCACTTTCTGAAAGGTAGGAGCTGCAGAGAAGTGAATCCAAAGCGACGGGAAGATAGACCGCGGGGGGAGGGGCTGGCTCCTGGCAAGCGGCGGAGCATTGGAGCACAGCATCAGGACTTTTAAAGGTCTGCTCCACGGAGGGACATCGCTCCAGAGGCTAAACCGGGGTGAAGTCCACACAGGGTCAGCATAACCCCAGGTCCTGCGGGATCACAGAAGGATCGGGGGTGTCTGAGTGTCGCAGAGCTCGCAGGTATTAGACCGGGGAAGCCAGTTACAGCAACAAGCCATGGAGTGAGCTCTCAGCTTGGGGTTACCTTGAACTGGTCACAGGCTGGGTGAGCTCAGAGTGCAGCCAAAGGCCACAGAGAAGGAAGCAACCAAGCGCTTTTCTCCAGGCGCGAGTGATTGGGCGCTTTTCTCCAAATGCAACCAGAGGCCAGGGAAATGGGAGCAATTGGGTGCTTTTCTCTGAGGGCGCACTGGGGAGTGGGGCCCAGGGCTCTCGGCTCCTCCGGGCCAGAGATTGGGAGACCGCCATCTTCATCCCCATCCTCTGGAACTCTATGGAAAGCACTCAGGGAACAAAAGCTCCCAATGAAACAAGATGGGATTGGGAGGGAGACAAACCATAAGTGACTCTTGATCTCACAAAACAAACTGAGGGTTGCTGGGGGGAGGGGGGTTGGGAAAAGGGGGGTGGGTTTATGGACATTGGGGAGGGTATGTGCTTTGGTGAGTGCTGTGAAGTGTGTAAACCTGGCGATTCAAAGACCTGTACCCCTGGGGATAAAAATATATGTTTATAAAAAATAAAAAATTAAAAAAAAAAAAAAAACCAAAAGCTCCCAAAAGCAAACCTGAGCGAATTACTTAGCCTGGCTCCTGGTAAGGGCAGTGCAATTCCGCCTGGGGCAAAGACACTTGAGAATCATTACACCAGGCCTCTCCCCCAGAAGATCAACAAGAAACCCAGCCAAGACAAGCTTCACTCACCAAGGAGAACAGCAGAATTCCAGAGGAAGAGAAAGGAAAGCAAGGAATTCACCCCATGATTCTTTATTCTTGCAGTTATCTATCTTGTTTGTTTTTTGCTTTTTTCTTCTGCTAATTTTTTTTAACTTTTACCCTTTCCTCTTTTAACTTTTTTCTTTTTTAACTAGTTTATCTTAACAATATGTTACCAAAAAAAATAATCTTTTTTTGAACCTTCATTATTATAGTCATATTTTATCCTCCATTGTATCTAACTATATTTTTTTGTATATGCATATTTTCTTTTTAAAATATTTTTTCCTTATTTGTTTTCTTTTCTTATTTTTTTTTTCTTGTTTATCCCCTTTCTCCCTCCCACGATTTGGAGTCTTTTCTGATTTGGTTAAAGCACATTTCCCTGGGGTCTTTGCCACCCTTTTAACATTTTATTTGCTCCTTTATATATTCTTATCTGGACAAAATGACAAGGCGGAAAGACTCACCACAAAAAGAAGAGCAAGAAATAGTACCAAAGGCTAGGGACCTAATCAATATAGGCATTGGTAATATGACAGATCTAGAGTTCAGAATGACGATTCTCAAGGTTCTAGCTGGGCTTGAAAAAGGCATGGAAGATATTAGAGAAACCCTCTCTAGAGAGATAAAAGCCCTTTCTGGAGAAATAAAGGAACTAAAATCTAAACAAATTGAAATCAAAAAAGCTATTAATGAGGTGCAATCAAAAATGGAAGCTCTTACTGCTCGGATAAATGAGGCAGAAGAAAGAATTAGTGACACAGAAGACCAAATGACAGAGAATAAAGAAGCTGAGCAAAAGAGAGACAAACAAATACTGGACCACGAGAAGAGAATTTGAGAGATAAGTGACACCATAAGACAACACAACATTAGAGTAATTGGGATTCCAGAAGAAGAAGAAAGAGAGAGAGGAGCAGAAGATATATTAGAAGGAATTATTGTAGAGAGTTTCCCTAATATGGAAAAGGGAATCAACATCAAAATCCAGAAGATGCAAAGAACGCCCCTCAAAATCAATAAAAATAGGTCCATACCCCGTCACCTGATAGTAAAATTTACAAGTCTTAGCAATAAAGAGAAAATCCTGAAAGCAGCCTGGGAAAAGAAGTCTGTAACATACAAGGGTAAAAACATTAGATTGGCAGCAGACTTATCCACAGAGACCTGGCAGGCCAGAAAGAACTGGCATGATATATTCAAAGTACTAAACGAGAAAAACATGCAGCCAAGAATACTATACAGTAACAGTCACCTTACAGGCAATAAAATGGCACTAAATTAATATCTCTCAATAGTTACCCTGATTGTTAATGGGATAAATGCCCCCAATCAAAAGACACAGGGTATCAGATTGGATTAAAAAAAAAAACAGAATCCATCAATATGCTGCCTACAAGAAACTCATTTTAGACCCGAAGACACCCCCAGATCTAAAGTGGGGGGGTGGAAAACAATGTACCATGCTAATGGACATCAGAAGAAAGCTGGGGTGGCAATCCTTATATCAGATCAATTAGATTTTAAGCCAAAGACTATAATAAGAGATGAGGAAGGACTCTATATCATACTCAAAGGATCTGTCCAAAAAGAAGACCTAACAATTTTGAATACCTATGCCCCTAACATGGGAGCAGCCAACTACATAAACCAATTAATAACAAAATCAAAGAAACACATTGACAATAATACAATAATAGTAGGGGACTTTAACACTCCCTTTACTGAAATGGACAGATCATCCAAGCAAAAGATCAACAGGGAAATAAAGGCCTTGAATGACACACTGGGCCAGATGGACATCACAGATATATTCAGAACATTCCATCCCAAAGCAACAGAATACACATTCTTCTCTATGTGCATGGAACATTCTCCAGAATAGACCACATCCTGGGTCATAAATCAGGTCTCAACTGGTATCAAAAGATTTGGATCATTCCCTGCATATTTTCAGACCACAATGCTCTGAAGCTGGAACTCAATCACAAGAGGAAATTTGGAAAGAACCCAAATACATGGAGACTAAACAGCATCCTTCTAAAAAATGAATGGGTCAACCAGGAAATTAAAGAAGAATTGGAAAAATTCATGGAAACAAATGATAATGAAAACATAATGGTTCAAAATCTGTGGGACACAACAAAGGCAGTACTGAGAGGAAAATATATAGCAGTGCAAGCCTTTCTCACGAAACAAGAAAGGTCTCAAATACACAACCTAACCCTACACCTAAAGGAGCTGGAGAAAGAACAACAAAGAAAGCCTAAACCCAGCAGGAGAAGAGAAATCATAAAGATCAGAGCAGAAAACAATGAAATAGAAACTAAAAAAATACAATAGAACAAATCAACAAAACTAGGAGCTGGTTCTTTGAAAGAATTAACAAGATTGATAAATCTCCAGCCAGACTTATCAAAAAGAAAAGAGAAAGGACCCAAATAAATAAAATCATGAATGAAAGAGAAGCGACCACAACCAACACTAAAGAAATACAAACAATTTTAAGAACATACTATAAGCAACTCTATGCCAACAAATTCGACAATCTGGAAGAAATGGATACATTTCTAGAGACATATAAACTACCACAACTGAACCAGGAAGAAATAGAAAACCTGAACAGACCCATAAACCAGTAAGGAGATTGAAACAGTCATCAAAAATCTCCAAACAAACAAAAGCCCAGGGCCAGACGGCCTCCCAGGGAGATTCTACCAAACATTTAAAGAAGAATTAATTCCTATTCTCCTGAAACTGTTCCAAAAAATAGAAATGGAAAATGGCCAAACTCATTTTATGAGGCCAGCATCACCTTGATCCCAAAATCAGACAAGGATCCCACCAAAAAAGAGAATTAAAGACCAATATCCTTGATGAACAGAGATGCGAACATTTCCACCAAAATTCTCACTAGGCAATAGGATTCAACAGTACTTTAAAAGGATTATTCACCACGACCAAGTGGGATTTATTCCAGGGCTGCAAGGTTGGTTCAACATCTGAAAATCAATCAATGTGATACAATTCATTAATAAAAGAAAGAACAAGAACCATATGATACTCTCAATAGATGCTGAAAAAGCATTTGACAAAGTGTAGCATCCCTTTCTGATTCAAACTCTTCAAAGTGTAGGGATAGAGGGCACATACCTCAATATTTTTTTTTAAGATTTTATTTATTTATTTTACAGAGAGAGATCACAAGTAGGCAGAGAGGCAGGCAGAGAGAGAGAGAGGAGGAAGCAGGCTCCCTGCTGAGCAGAGAGCCCGATGCGGGACACGATCCCAGGACCCTGAGATCATGACCTGAGCCGAAGGCAGCGGCTTAACCCACTGAGCCACCCAGATGCCCCACATACCTCAATATTATCAAAGCCATCTATGAAAAACCCACCCCAAATATCATTCTCAATGGAGAAAAACTGAATGCTTTTCCGCTAAGGTCAGGAACATGGCAGGGATGTCCATTATCACCACTGCTATTCAACATAGTACTAGAAGTCCTAGCCTCAGCAATCAGACAACAAAAAGAAATTAAAGGCATCCACATTAACAAAGAAGAAGTCAAACTATCACTCTTTGTAGATGATATGATACTATATGTGGAAAACCCAAAAGCCTCCACTCCAAAACTGCTAGAACTTGTACAGGAATTCAGTAAAGTGTCAGGATATAAAGTCAATGCACAGAAATCAGTTGCAGAAGAAAGAGAAATTAAGGAGTGAATCCCATTTACAATTGCACCCAAAACCATAAGATACCTAGGAATAAACCTAACCGAAGAGGCAAAGAATCTGTACTCAGAAAACTATAAAATACTCATGAAAGAAATTGAGGAAGATACAAGGAAATGAAAAAATGTTCTATGCTCCTGGATTGGAAGAATAAATATTGTGAAAATGTCTATTCTACCTAAAGCAATCTACACATTTAATGCAATCCCTACCAAAATCCCATCCATTTTTTTCAAAGAAATAGAACAAATAATCTTAAAATTTATATGGAACCAGAAAAGACTTCAAATAGCCAAAGGAATATTGAAAAAGAAAGCCAAAGTTGGTGGCATCACAATTCCAGACTTCAAGCTCTATTATCATCAAGCTGTCATCATCAAGACAGTATGGGACTGGCACAAAAACAGACACATAGATCAATGCAACAGAGTAGAGAGCCCAGAAATAGACCCTCAACTCTATGGTCAACTAATCTTCGATGAAGCAGGAAAGAATGTCCAATGGAAAAAATACAGCCTCTTCAACAAATTGTGCTGGGAAAATTGGACAGCCACATGCAGTAAAATGAAATTTCACCACTTCCTTACACCACATACGAAAATAGATTCAAAATGGATGAGGGACCTCAATGTGAGAAAGGAATCCATCAAAATCCTTGAGGAGAACACAGGCAGCAACCTCTTCAACCTCAGCCGCAGCAACTTCTTCCTAGGAACATCGCCAAAGGCAAGGGAAACAAGGACAAAAATGAACTACTGGGATTTCATCAAGATCAAAAGCTTTTGCACAGCAAAGTAAACAGTTAACAAAACCAAAAGACAACTGACAGATTGGGAGAAGATATTTTCAAATGACATATCTGATAAAGGGCTAGTATCCAAAATCTATAAAGAGCAAACTCAACACCCAAAGAACAAATAATCCAATCAAGAAATGGGCAGAGGACATGAACAGACATTTCTGCAAAGAAGACATCCAGATAGCCAATAGACACATGAAAAAATGCTTCACATCTCTTGGCATCAGGGAAATACAAATCAAAACCACAATGAGATACCATCTCACACCAGTCAGAATGGCTATAATTAATAAGTCAGGAAATGACAGATGCTGGCGAGCATGTGGAGAAAGGAGAAATCTCCTACACTGCTGGTGGGAATGCAAGCTGGTGCAGCCACTCTGGAAAACAGTGTGAAGGTTCCTCAAAAAACTGAAAATAGAGCTACCCTATGACCCAATGATTGCACTGCTGGGTATTTACCCTAAAGATACAAACGTGGTGCTCCGAAGGGGCATGTGCACCCGAATGTTTATGGCAGCAATGTCCATAATAGCTAAACTATGGAAAGAACCTAGATGTCCATCAACAGATGAATGGATAAAGAAGATGTGGTATATATATACAACAGAATACTATGCAGCCATCAAAATAAATGAAATCTTGCCATTTGCGACGACGTGGATGGAACTTAGCGAAGTGAGTCAGTCAGAGAAAGACAACTATCATATGATCTCCCTGATATGAGGAATTGGAGATGCAACATGGGGGGTTTGGAGGGGTAGGAAAAGAAAAAAATGAAAGAAGATGGGATCGGGAGGGAGACAAACCATAAAAGACTCAATCTCAAAAAACAGACTGAGGGTTGCTGGGGGGAGTGGGGACAGGATAGGCTGGTGGGGATATGGACATTGGGGAGGGTATATACTATGATGAGTACTGTAAAATGTGCAAACCTGGCAAGTCACAGACCTATACCCTTGGGGATAAAAACACATTATATGTTTATTTATAAATTTAAAAATAAAAATTAAAAAAAAGTCAATTATGTTTCTATACATAATAATGAACAAAAAAAGAAATTAAGAAAACAATACCACCAAAATTAGTGAAATATCAGGAATAAACATAACCAAAGAGGTGAAGGACTTGTACACTGAAAACTGTAAAATGTTGCCTAAATACATTAAAGAAGACACACACACACAAGATAGGAAAGCATCCCATGTTCATGGATTGGAAAACCTTAGAGTTAAGATGTCCATAATACATAAAGTCATCTACAGATTCCATGCAATCTGTTAAAACTCCCAAAGGCATTTTTTGTAAATATAAAATTTCATTCTAAAATTCCTATGGAATCTCAAAGAACCTCAAATAGCCAAATGGTTTTTTAAAGATTTATTTATTTATTTTAGACATAGAGAGAGAGAGAAAGAGTGCACACACATGGGGGGTGGGGAGCGGCATGAAAAGAAGAGAGAGAATATCAAGCAGACACCATGCTGAATGCAGAGTCTAAGTCGGGGCTTCATCTTAGGACCCTGATATCATGATCTGAGTTGAATCTAAGAGTCGGACGTTTAAGTGACTGAGCCACCCAGGTGCCCCAAGCCAAAGCAATTTTGAAAAGAAGAAAAAAATTGGAGGGCTCACCCTTCCTGATTTCAAAATGATTCTGAGAAAACTGGACCCCCACATGCCAAAGAGTAAAGCTGGATCCTTATTTTATGCCATATACAAAAGTTAACCCGAAGAAGATGCAAACAGGAGACACAAAACCATAAAACTCCTCAAAGGAAATACAGGAGAAAGCTTCATGACATGAACTTGGCAATAATTTATAAATGTGACATAAAAGCACAGAGGGCAACTGCAAAAAGAGTCAAACAGGACCACATCAAACTTAAACACTTGTACACATCAAAGGACATAATGAGTAGAGTGAAAAGCAACCTATGGAATCAAAGGAAATATTTACAAATCATTATCTCTGATAAAGGGTTAGTATCTGAATATATAAAGAACTCAATTCAGCAGTAAAAAAACACAAATAATCTGATTAAAAATGGAGAATAGACATTTCTCCAAAGATGATATGCAGGTGGTCAACAAGCATATAAAAAAAATAAGCATTAAAAAAGCATGTTCAACATCACTAATCATCAGAGAAATGCAAATCAAAATCACAAAAAGATATCACCTTACACCTATGAGAATGGCTACTATAAAACAACAAATAGAAAATAACAAGTGTTTGTGAGGATGTGGAGAAATTGGAACCTAGGTGCCCACTTAATGGGGCTGTAAAATGGTACAACCAATAGGGAAAATAGTTATGGAAGTTCCTCAAAAGTTTAAAACTACCAAATGATCCAACAATCCTTTTTGGGGTATGGAGCCAAAGAATTAAAAGCAGGGTCTCAAGAAGATATTTGTACATCCATGTTCATAGCAGCACTATTCATAATAGCCAAGAGGTGGAAACAACCCAAATGTCTATTGATGGAGGAATAGGTAAGCAAAATGTAGTATATACATACAATGGGATAGTCTTCACCCTGAGTCATATGCTACAACACGGAAGAACCTCCTTGAGGACATTATTGTGAGAGAAATAAGCCAATCATAGCAAGACAAATACTCCAAAATTCTACTTAAATGAGGTATTTAAAGTTAGTCAAATACACAGAATTGCAAAGTAGAATGGGGGTTTCCAGGGACTGGGGGAGGGGAAAAAGGGGCCATGTCATTTAATGAGCAAAAAATTTCTGATTTGCAGGATGAAAAAGGTCTGAAGATCTGTTTCACAACAATGTGAACATATTTAACACTACCGAACTGTACACTCATAAATGGTTAAGATGCTTAAAAAAGGAGCTGCACAAGGGTGTTGCTATATTACTACAGAGGTGACTTTAAAGATGGAACTTCAATTAAAAGTTACACTGTAGGCCACCTGGGTGGCTCAGTGGGTTAAAACTGTGCTCCTGGGGCACCTGGGTGGCTCTGTCAGTTAAGCCTCTGCCTTCAGCTCAGGTCATGATCTCAGGGTCCTGGAATCGAGCAGGCAGGGAGCTTGCTTCCCCCTCTCTCTCTCTGCCTGCCTCTCTGCCTACTTGTGATCTCTCTCTCTGTGTCAAATAAATAAAATCTTAAAAAAATAATAAAATAAAAGTTACACTGCATATGGCACTGCTGCAGACTAATTGCCCAAGAATATCAGACTGGCCCCAACACCTGCCTTAGTAAAATCATGGAGGGGTGACTGCACTTTCTGGATTGAAAAGACTAGGTTCTGACAGTCTGGCCCTTTCCAGAGTGGCTTAAGCATGAACAGTCTCCTCCAAACTAGGACATGTCACTCACTCCCCTTCTTTTCCTAGACTGGACCTATGGAAGCTTCTTTGTAGATTCTCATTCTTAGTTCCACTCGTAGCTCACTCGTGGCTGTGTCTGGACAGCTGCCCATGATGGGTGATGATCCATCTTGAATCTCAGCATCGTACCTGCACCCTGCAGGTATGTGGGAGTTACACATACTGCAGGTACGTGCAGGTACACCCTGCAGCTGTGGGAGTTGCCATAGCACAGCTTCCATTTAGAAGAACAAAAAATTCTGCAGATGAAGATTTCATACGGCTATAGGTCACACATAGCATAAGGCAGTAAATTTCTAGGTAGGACATATTTTTAGAAATCAATGGAAATTTCTCAAATGCTTCAGGTTTCCCATTGAGAGGATACTCTGAATTACTACTGACAAAACACAAAGCAGAATTGGTTTCACAATGGTATCTGGACAAAATATGCCAGTAATTGAAGTACATGATAACAATTACAATGCATAATTTATACATTATAGGGAAAGTTACAAAGCTATATGCCAGTATTTATTGAATACTGTGTTCAAATGTAATGGATGGTTAATTTATTTGAAGTCATATCTTTCTGATCACAAATGTACTATAAGCTCATTGTTGAAAACTCAAGAAATGTAGCAAGTTTTAGAGAAGAAAATGTACATGATTCCCCTTCCTGGGAATTGGGAGCTACAGTACAGTGTTGAGTGAAATCAGGTATTGTCCTCAAAGAAACAAGATGCCTTATTGTCAAGCAGGCAGGAAAGGTTATAGCCCTTAAAACTGACAGAAGGAAGGCCTCACTCTTTCTCTTGGAGTAGAATTTGTTGTTTGATGAAGACTCCAATATAGACAGATGCTAGCAGAATCCTTTTGGGGATGCAAACTACCTCTGTCCTGTGAGGTCTGCCTTAATCTACATAGGGCTTCTTGGATTTGCTTTTTTTCAGGCCCCCAAAGTAGCTCCTAACAGCTGATGTATATATACAGAGAGAGACAGAGACAGAGAGAGGCACACAGATACACACACAAAGAGAGAGGGAGAGAGAGAAATTGGCTCACATCATTATGGAGGCTGGCGAGGCCAAAATCTGCAGGATGGACCATGAGCCTGGAGACCCAGGAAAGAGCTGACATTGCAGTTCAAATCTGAAGACAGTCTGCTGCAGAATTCCCTCTTACTTATGGGAAATCAGTCTCTAGTCAGCCCTTCAAATGGTTTGATGAGACCTACCCTTATTACGGAGGGCAAGCCTCTTCACTCAAAATCGACCAATTAAATATTCATCTTACCTAAAAAATAAAAACAACAGAGCCACAAAGAAACATCCAGATTAATATTTGACTAAGTATACAGGCCATATAATATGAATTGAGGAGAAGTCATGCAGAGAAAGCAGTTGCAGTCTGGAGATGCACAAGTTCGAGGTCTGGAGGGACACTGGCTGGAGAAAAGGACAAGTGAGCGCTGGGATGAATCTGTGGAACTAAAACGCAATCCTTGGGAACTCACTGAGCTTCCCAGGTAAGAGGTAACTCATTAGAAAACACACTTCTGAACAGAGGCATGGGAACGTAACTAGATCGTGTTTCTCAGTTATCGAGGTAACCAGGCTGCCTGTAATTACTAATTTCATTTCCTGATTTACGTGAAAAACCTCAAGCTTACATAAAGAACTGCAATACCAGTAAACAGAGCTTACTTTCCCCCAGAGCCATGTAGAGTAGATCGCAGCATGATGATCCAAAATGCCTCCAAACCAATGTCCTTTCCTATCAACAGTGACATTCTCCCGCAAGCCATCAAAACCCAGAAGTGAACTGGGGTAATTTGCTACCGTCTAGTCCTCAGATACCATTCAAGCTTTGCCATTTTCTGCCGTGATGTTCTTTACAACAAAAGTATTCACATTCAGAATCTTGTTCTGTATTTGTCAGTTTCCTTGCATTTGTAACACTTCTTCAACTTCTTGATATTCTCGACCTTGACACTGACAGAGTACAGGCTAGGCAGTTCGTTAAGTGTCCCTCGGTTTGGGTTTGCCTGATGTTTGATCGTGACAAGTTCCAGGTTATAGTTTGCAGGTGGGTCAGAGAAAGGATTCTGTGTTCTCCTCACTGCCTTCCGCAAGGTGGCACACCGATTAGTCTCATGATAGCAGAACGCTTGGGTAAGGAGATTTCTGCCCAACTTTTTCACTGTAAATTTACTATTTTTCACCCTCTGAATTAAATAATTATTACATTTCCTTGAGGCAGTGGTTTTTTTCCACTATCTATTGTACTGTCAACATTTTTTTCATGAAATTATTATTCCTAAAATTTTAAAGACTGTGCAATATTCTATTTTATTAATACACCATTATAAGCGTGTATACGCATTCCTATCTATATTGCTTTTAACTTCAATGTTATCAACTGTTAATGATAAGGTGTTCAACATATTTTTAATATTTATTTTTACCTATAGTTCTCATTTTAAAGCAAGCATGTTTTTAACTCTAATTCTTCTGTGTAAAGTGACAGCTGCATAAAGACACCAAAATGTAATTAATAGATTATAAAACTAGGCTTCTAAGGATTAAAAGAAGCTTTATAAAGTATCAGATATAAGAAATATTATAGGTAATCAAAAACACTTTGATCCATTTCAACATTAAAATATGTGCTCCAAAATATTAGGGAGATTCATTTAGAAAACATTAGGGGATACATTCTTAATTCAAAGAAAAAAACAAACCTGTACCACCTTATCATTACGAGGAAGGTATACCACAAACCCCTTAATTACATCTTGCAATTACGCAAATGTTGCAATATGTAGGACCTTTGTAGACTAAGGTTATATAATGGGGGAGTCTCTCCTGTAGATTCACCATCCCCAGGATCAGAAAGGAATTCTCCAGACCCATCTCTCGGTATTACCGCACTCGCTCACAACCCAGCTGGGAGCTTTTCATCTTCTGTCCGAGACGGCTAGTTAAGTTCCTAGCTATTGCTGCAGGCCACATACTAAATGAAATGGCTTTATGTCGGGGGTTAAATATCAAAATTTTTAGAAACAAAGTGAGTTGCAGAATTTTCTTTATGTAGATCACTGTGCATTTAGGAGTTTTGTCTGAAATCACAAAGGGGTGTGTGAAAATTGGGTATTCCATAAAAGAACATAAAGATTTATGTTTGAAAAATAACATCCAGTTTATGTAAATAGGGAAATAATACAAAGGAGACAAGTGAAAGGGTCATCGTTTTGAACCTTTGGAATGTTAATTAGGATTTGGAATATTAAGTGTTCCTTTTGTGCATAATACTTTCATTTTTTTCCTGTTTTTCTTTTTCATAAACATAATATACACATTTAAAACCAGGGCACTTATGCATATGAAATACCATGGTATGCCTTGAGTTTCGGTATGTAGAAGAAAGAGACAGCAATGAAAGGATATATTTGGGGGATATCATTAGTTTATATTTTCTGGAGATCAAAGCGTTTTAGAAGTCTCAGATGCGTACAAGGAAATATTTTAGGTCCATATTTAAAGTGCTAGAAAATTTTCATCTAATGTGATTTCAGCTATTGTACTTATCCGTAACACACAAGTACTTCTTCATTCACACTTTCCGTGACTGCCCTCCACAGAGCAATCTCTCTTGGAAGTCTGGCAGCTAACTGTACCATGAAGGTATTTTCAAAGAATTTGATCATTCAAACTTCCCAAATCAGATATTTTTTTCCTAATAAATGAAATAAAATTCCAACTGCAGAATTAGTCTTTTAAACTTTCTGATTAGAAAACGATCTGGCTCTGAAATATAAAAAATCTGTTTAAATTGCTCCTAGTTGCCTTAAGGAGAGCACCACTGTTTAAAGTCAAATTAATTTAGATTTGGATATATCCTGCATCAAATCATAATCCCCAACTCATTTGATGGATACTCAATTTATATAACTTTATTATCTTGTAGAACATTTGTTAAATTTACAGGTTTTTTCTCTCTGTGTAATTTTAAGTTGCATTTTAAAAAGGTCACCATTAATTTCAGTGGATCATAAATATTTGGGGTTAATTCAAAGTTAAACAAGCCACTGGAGTATAAATAACATATAGATCTTATTCTTCTCCTTGTACTTATTTAATACAGTTTTGAATAAATAATCTTCCTTTAACATATCCCCATTTGACAAAATGGCCAAAAAGCAAAATTAACAGGTGATACATAAGTACAATTACTATTCAATTTCTTTTGCTTGAGGTAAAAATATTTGTAAATTTGGTAATGGATTTTTTAATTATTATTGCTCTTAAATTTCCTTAAGAAGATGAAATGATAACAGTGTTGGAGAAATTCCTGCTCCAATATTAATGATACAGTTGGACCCTATTGCACATTTTATTTGTGGAATAGTAATGGGTTTTGGGAGACCATCTCACACCACCAAAGCACATTCATGCAAGGCTGAGCTTTTACAAGGTGCCTGGGGCAAATGTCATCATTAATTCATTTAAAATTCACCTTGTGCAGTGCTCTGTGGTATGCATTCTTTAAGCAGGTTAAACTCGAAAAAGTTTGAATAATGTTCTTTAAAACAACACCCACTGTAAAGTGATCATTTTTTTACATTTATAAACAGTTTAGCTTACTTTTTTGGAGCACTGGACTAAAATTCTAGAACAGTGCTAATACTTGTTCACCTGTTATTTAAAAAATATTTTATTGTTGCTTCTTGTGTAGAGTCCTACATAGATTACAAGCTCCTCATGGAATAAGACAGTATATTCTACTTCATTATTCTTTTTTTTTTTTCAACCTCCCAAGTCCATAATAGAACATCTGAGATTCATTAGCATTTAACAAATGAGTGAATGAATTGGATCTTCAAGAAAACTTAATAAATATATAAATATATCCCAATGTGGTATGGAATATCCTTATACTAAAACATTATTTGTTGCTTGTCTTAAAATTTAACTGGGTGTGTTATACTTCTATTTAAATTTGGCAACCCAGGATATAATTAGGCCTAGACTATGTGCTACTATAGTCCTCACTAACAATGTTAAAGCAACATACTAAAGATTCACTCTGTGTCCAAGCAAGTTAACTGTATCTCAGAAAAGAGTTCAAGATGCCTATAGAGATACAAAAATACCCAATACCCAACAAGGTAAATATACAAAGTTTGACATGTAGTTGAAAATTACTATGAATGCAAAGGAGTGGGAACTATGACTATGGGGAGAACAATTAATAATTAAAAAGCAGTACATAAGAGCAATGATGTAAGAATTAAGAGTCAAGGGCATCAAAGTTACTTAAAATATACTATATATGAAAGAACTAGAGAAAAGTTTCAGTATGTAAAGCAGAGCATCAAAGGGTTAAAAAAAAGACTCAAATCAAACTGCTAGAGATGAACATTACAATATCGTAGATGAAATACACACTAGGTTGGATGAACAGCAGATTGCAAAAGAGAAGATTAGTGAACTTGGAGACTCAGAGTAGAAACCACCCAAAATGAAAACACAGGGACAAAAAAAAACCAAATGAACAGAGCATCATTGAACTGTGGAGCTTCAAGTGGTTTAACTTTGTGTAAGTGGAGTCCTTGAAGGGAAGCAATGGGGGGGAAATGAGCATTAAGAAAGAATTGAATCTGGAGAGACATTTTAAAAGATTATACAGAAGAATTTCTAATAAATAGGGGTGCCTGGGTGGCTCAGTTGGTTAAGCAGCTGCCTTCGGCTCAGCCCATGATCCCCGAGTCCTAAGATGAGTCCCGCATCAGGTTCCCAGCTCCGCCGGGAGTCGGCTTCTCCGTCTGACCTTCTCTCTCATGCTCTCTCTCACTGTCTCTCTCCCAAATAAATAGATAAATAAGATCTTTAAAAAAAATAAAAAAAAGAATTTCTAATAGGCATAGGAGACAGTATGTTCTATCTCCCAGATTTGTTAGAAGAAAACACTTCAAAAACAGACTCGAGTTCCACGGATGGTTAGACTTCATGACCTTTTAACTACTGCAGTGTGATTTCTTGTTCTCTCCACAGTTCACAGGCATTTTACCCAAGGCTTCGGCTATCATTCCTAGGTTCCCAAATGACTTTCTCTGGGCCTATGAGTGTATCTCACTACGACCGTCTCCAAGCTTCCAGCAGCACTTCAGACTCAACATACTGGCCAGTAAACCTCTAGACCTATCCGGTTTTACATGTCAGTGGCTAGCATTTCTGTGTGGCCAATTTTTGAAGCTTGTTATTTTAAAACAATCCTTTTCCCGGCTTCCTACCTGCACCCAAAGTCACAAAGTCTTACAAGTGATATCTCTGAAGGAGCTTTAGTTTTTCTCTTCTCCTTGCCACCACGTTGACTTGGGTCACCGTGCTCTCTTCCTCCCACGACTGCCATGGGATCACATAAGTCCCCTGACTTCAGTATAGTCATGCCTTTCCTTAGCTGGGCCTTTCACTGAGCTTTTCTCCTTCCTTGAAATGACTTTTTTCTACCTTCCTAATTCTCTTTTCTATTTTTTCTATTCTCTTTCCAAATGTTTCTTCCTGGGACACCTCCTTTTATTCACAGCTGAACAAAACCCCTACTCTACAGAGCTATAGCATGCGAACCATGCCACAGCACTTTTCTCTGTGTGATTGTTTTCTAGCTCTATTTACATATAACTAACAGATAAAGTGGTTTATATTTAAGGTGTACAACATGATGTTCGGATAGGATTGCCCGAATCTAGATCACTTTAGGTAGTATGGATAGCAATATCAATTCTTCCAATCTATGAATACATGATATTTTTCTGATTATTTGCACATTTTTCACTTTTTTCTTCAATGTTTAATAGTTTTCAGCATACAGATACCGATCTTTCACCTCCTTGGTTAAATTTATTCCTAAGTATTTTGTTCTTTTTGATGCTGTTGTAAATGGGATTGTTTTCTTAATTTCATCTTTCTTCTTCTTCTTCTTCTTTTTTTTTTTTTGGATAGTCATTGTCAGGGTTCAGTCATGGCTTTTTGTATGTTGACTTTATATCCTGCAACTTTATTGAAATTGTTTATTAATTCTACGAGATGAGGGCTGAAAAAGTCTATTCCACCATTTGCTGACATCACTCTTCTATTCCATTGAATTTTGATTTTTATATCTGTATCCTGCTCTAGACAGTAACTTTCTCCTGAGAGGGGACAGTGTTTCTACACTGAGTACAAGTCCATAAGTGAGAGTCATTGTGAAGTGAAGGTTACAGAACCCAAAGATTACAATTTCTCTTCTTGTAAAATTTGCTTTCATCGTCCTCTGTTTAATTTATTGAGCTATAAACATACGATGTGTGCCACTAGGTAATTATTTTCAGGGGCAGACAGTGATTTCACACCAAGCTGGATTATGCTAATAGTTCATATATAATTAGGAAGTTGACATTTTACAAATCAAATTTTCAGAAAGATCGAATTCCATTTAAATGGGAAAGGTGATACTCTGCTCTCAATTTATCAGAATAATGTTAGATATAGAATCTGCACCGTTTAGCCAATGTGTTTTCTTTTATCTCATGAAAAAGCAGATGAGTTCACATTTTAGTTTTTTAATTCAGGAATTTTCTATGATTATAAATAGGTTTTAACATACTGCAGCACATGGATGTGGAAATACCCTCAATTGAAAGTGAGCGTAATTAACGATATCAAAGCATCGTTAAATTCATTTGACAAGGCTTACAGGCGCTTTAAAAAACATCTTAAACTGCATTACCAACTAAACAGATTTTAGTTTTTATAGATTTTATTTAGATTTTATAGATTTCCAGGTACAAGGACACAAATGAAGTAACACATGATTTTCCTTAATTAGCAGAGCATACAATAACAAATCAGAACAAAGATTTCTTTAATGTTCTGTTGGCCTGCTTGCTTGTTTTTTTATTCCATCATTTGTATTCAAAATGCAAGCCTCTAGTCCAATTCAGGGGAGCATTCTCTGATAATAAATGGCCACCACTGCCCTTGTCCAGCCTAGATCTAGTGATACAATATCCTGAAGTGGGCAGTGAAGAAAACTCAGAGCTATTTCTGTTCCTTTGGAAATACTTTGCTTCCTGCACTTTTTCAGAACTGACTGCAATAACCTGAACTTACTTGGGGAAAATAATGTCGTGAAGTAAATTGTAGAGTGTGACTTAAGCTCCCCCCAAGCACTTCCTAGATGTTCTCATTCTCCTTTAAGCATAACTCTGGTTGTCTTCAAGTTAATATTTAAATCTTACCTCTTAGTGTTTAATTAACACTCCATCTTTAATATTTTAAAGTGAAACTGAGATAAAGTTAAAAGCTCCAGGGGTCTTTTGTAATCAAGTGCCTTTATTTCCAGAAACAACATTTATTTTGTCTAATGAAATGCAAGTCTCTGTAGCAAGAAAATATTGTGAGAATTCTATTAATTTCCCAAGCAAAATTCTTCCTGTTCTGGGTAGAGTTTTTATTAATAACCACAGAATTTTTATAAAGTACTTTTTAGTATTAGTGTCATTTTGTTAATAGTATTAATAAATAGTAGTATTAATAACAGTATTATTAATGTAATTTAATTAATAACAGTAGTATTAATGTCATTTGATGGCTTTTATTCTTGAGTGTGTTGCCGTGGTAAAATGTATTTAACCATTCCTGGCATTGTACCTATCCTGCAGACCCAATGTGGTCCCTGCACAATATATTTTTGTACTTCTTAGATCTTTTTACAAATATTTATTTGTTATATCTGCATTTCTATTCTTATTAAGTTAGATTAGTTTTTGGTATTACTTTTGTTATGTTTTGGATATGTTATATTCACAAAATAGATTAGTTTTTCATTTTTTCCATGGAATTATCTGTTCTTTAAGAGATAGGAAAAAAACTCATTTGTGAATCCATTTGTTCCTTATGCCCTTTTTAATGACAGGGCTTGAAAAACACTTTCCTAATTTTGTCAATCGTAAGTGAATTACCACCTTCTCCTATTTTCTTTCTTTTTTTTTTTTTAAAGATTTTATTTATTTATTTGACAGACAGATCACAAGTAGGCAGAGAGGCAGACAGAGAGAGAGGAGGAAGCAGGTTCCCCGCTGAGCAGAGAGCCTGATGTGGGGCTCTATCCCAGGACCCCGAGACCATGACCTGAGCCAAAGGCAGAGGCTTAACCCACTGAGCCAACCAGGCGCCCCCTCTTATTTTCTTGATTTGATTTTGATTTTGGTAACTTGTATTTTTCTAAAAAATCATATTTTTTCCTAAATTTTCAGATTTGCTACCATCCAGTTCACTGAAGTATTTGCTCATAATTGGCCTACTTTTTTCCTATATTTATTCTTCTGATTCCTATTTAATTTCTGATCTTGTCGTTAATGTCCCTATCCTTGGTAATGTTTGCATGGTTAATCCACCTTAGTAATATTTTCAAGTATCATTTCAGATTTAGTTTTTCTTTTTTTTTTTTTTTTTAAATATTT
The DNA here is from genome assembly GCF_022355385.1 of Mustela nigripes. Taxonomy (NCBI): domain Eukaryota; kingdom Metazoa; phylum Chordata; class Mammalia; order Carnivora; family Mustelidae; genus Mustela; species Mustela nigripes. The sequence goes on along the minus strand of NC_081564.1, from coordinate 82,802,761 downwards.
TATTTATTTATTTAACAGACCGAGATCACAAGCAGGCAGAAAAGCAGGCAGAGAGAGAGAGGGAAGCAGGCTCCCTGCTGAGCGGAGAGCCGGATGGGATCATGACCTGAGCCGAAGGCAGAGGCTTAACCCACTGAGCCACCCAGCCGCCCCTATTTAACTTCTAAGTAGTGTTCCCCTGGTCCCATAGGTAATGGTATTAAGCATTTTTCTTTTTCTTTTCTCTGAGCCTTTGTCATTTGTTACCCATTAGCATTAACTGATACGTCTTGAATTTGTTTTAGTTTTCAGAATAGATACCAGAATTATTATTGACTACTAACCTTTAAAATACATTGTTTCACGTCATTCACATAGTTTTTCTTCATATCATTTATAACTGTTCACTGTTTTCCAATAGAAAAAAGTACAGACTTCAGTAAATATTACTGCTGGATTTTTGCCCTTTTGTCCACCTCCTTTTATCCTAAGTTACAGTCACAGACCCGTACTCTACCGCATCTGTATGTCACAGTAAACACTGCTAACACAGACGGTGCTCGCTCTTTCGTGGGTTCTCGTCTCCCTTCGGCCCTTTCACACTCACATTACTCACGCGATGCACTCGGTCAGGTGCTGTTCTTACCCCAGTGCCAGGAGAGCAAACTGAGGTTCTGACCTGTTAAATGAATTTCTCCGACGGTACCCATTTGTGAGTGCTGAAGCTGAGACACAAATCTCTGTAGTCTGGCTCTAGGAATAAGCCTCCAAGAAATCTGAATATTTTAAAAATTATCAGAAAGCACATACTGATTTATGGAAATGGAGGGAAGAAACGTCTTCTTCTTGGCACTTGTTTTGAAATTTTACATTTTTTATAGAGTAGTGACGTTAATGACTTCCTTTCCTAGCATCTCAGCTAGAGTGTATTGTGAGTGGCCCATTTCTACTGTCTTTGGACTTGATTTTCTAAATATATACTGATTAATCTGCAGCTTACATTGCCATAAGCAACCAAAGGGCTGCTATCACATTATGTAATAACCAGAAGGCTTAGCACTGAGGGCTAGCATCTTGTGCCTCAGTAGGACAGAAATTAATCCGGTCCTTAGTGAATGGGTTGTCCCCAGTTTTCACTCTTCTCTTCCTGCCACTTCGCCCTTCTCAGCTTTAACCACAGACCCACTTGCAGGGGCTCCCTAGTGCTGCTACAGTGGATGAGGCCCAGATCGGAACTCCTTGGCATCCAGGCTTTCATAACTTTAAGCACATTATAGTCATTCACTTTCAAAGGGTGTTGTTTATATCAGAGAAACATGATTCTACATCATTTTGTTTTGTAAATGGCATGATCCTTAAGTGTGGAATCCAGTCTTAATACAATTTTATTTTTTTCATTGCTTTTCAATTATTTAGTAAGCTTCTTATGATCCTGGAGATTTCTCTTCAGTGCAGAATTTACACTGCAATTTACACTCTACATGTGCAGAATTTACTTTGGTTGAGAATTCCTTTTTACAAAAAGTGATGCTTTTATCCACTTAGTAGGTCACAGAGTTAGAGTTTAACCTTAAAAGGACAAAAATATATTCTAACTATTGTATAGCTAAATGACTACTGAAAGTTATTTTAGAAGACATCAGAGTTCCATTTGTGTACAAAATTCTGATGTTCATTTTTTTCCCTCATTTTCCCATGCAGCTACCGTTCAACCTTCTCTGACCTTCTCCGTGAATCAAAAGATTGGGTTTTATGGACCACATCAGTACAGCTTCCTTGCCCCATGGTTCTTGTAGGATTTGGCCACAGGAACAAACAGGCAGAGGTTGGAGTGCATTGGGAAAGAGGGATCAGGGTATTTACTTCTACCAGTCGCCTTACTGCCAAGCCAAATCCCACGGCTCCCATCAGATGGCCCCCTTGGGTCTTGCTGAAGTCCAGTGAGTATCTGCCCATTCAGTCCTAGGTAGCATCTTCTTCCGTTACTAGCCTTGGGATGCTTTGTGTTATTGGTTTCTCTCAACCCCCTTTACACTTATTTGATAGAGTCACTGCATTAAACTGTTGTTCATCACTAATCTGGTGTTGACATGTGCTTTCTGCTGGAACCCTAACTGATAAGATAATGAGTATTAAGAATGGGACTCCCAAAGTGGAATTTTGCAATTGAGTTGCCCAAACAGTTGATGAGCATTAGCAAGTGTATGACTTGCCACGAAAAAGGGGACAATGTTAATATGTCATTTGATAGCGTCGGTAATTGCTCAAACTGCTCAAATTGCTCAAACTGTTGATGACATGGGGTGAAGCACGGTTGGAGGCAAAGTGGAAAGAAAGAGCTGTGGCACTTATTTCATATGGTGATGATATCGCCAGGCAGTGGGGTGGGGGGCATCTCATGTAGAAAGAACACAAAGAGAAAAGAAAAAAATTGACATTTTAAAACCTCCCTGTGCACAGAAGGAAACAGGAAGCAAAAGAGGAAAGCCAGAAGTCTTCTATGGCGACTTGTTGTTTACATGTAGCTGCAGGGAAATTATGCAGAAGCCCCAGGCTCAGAGCCTGACCAATACTGTTACAGAACTTCAGTCCCCACTGCCATACAAGGTCGCCAGGCCATGCTGATGGTACGAGGGGCCTTGATGGGTCAATAGCGGGAACCCAAATCATGGGATGGGGAAAGTGGCAAGAGAAAAGTACAAATGAGAACTCTGAACTCCCAAAGTTCTCCGATCCTCCTTGCTAGAGAGAAAGCCAGGTACCACTCTCCTTCAACAGTTACAGTTCGACAGTAGCTTCATGAAAGGACAACACTTAATTCCAGGCTAAATCCTCCCCCCCTCACACCGTATTACCTCCGTGGATATACCACAATCGTCGCGATCTACAGAAGCCGGTAAGGAAGGACATGGCTCATACACTGAACCAGGTGCAGGACCTTGCCAATGCAGAGTCTTGGACATATTAATGAGCATAGGTTCTAAAAGTATTGTATGAAGTAAAATTCAATCTAATATTAAAACAATGGAGTTTATTGACATGGGTGTACTCCCCTAGGATGCGAGATTTAGTATTTTATTTCTGAGCACCTGGCAGTATCTCCAACAGTCTGCATGGATCATTCATTGAAGATATGTCTCAAAAGGACTGTAATTTCCTTTCTCCTTCATTTAAATGTTGTTTCAGATTCCTTGTATCTCAAAGAGACACCTACCTGGACAGAGACATTGGTGTGGACTGTATACTGAAGGCTGAAGGGAAGGGCGAGGTGCAGTATTCTTTCTTTACAGCGTCTTATGATCAGTTGCATTTGTTTGAAGTATTTTATACTCATGTATGTTATTTAGATTAGACTGTTAATCTCCTGAGAAGAAAGCAAAGACTACTATCTATGCATTTTTAAAAATCTCTGCAGAGTAACAAGCTTCATAAACAAAGTAGGCAATAAATATTGGTTAGTTGACTGACTGGTTATTCTGAAGTGAATTCCCAAATTCCTTGATTGTATATATTCTTGAATTACCTTAATTTCTCTATCACGACTGACATAAATTTATTGAGAATAGTCTTTAACCCCAACATGTTTATACCCCGTAAGAGAAAATACATATATACAAATCAGTATTATGAGCTAGCATTACTAAAAGCCAAATGACAAGGCAGACAAGAAGCATATAGGAGTTTGACAAGGAAGGTAGCACTAAAATTGATGGTCATAACCTTCCCTGCAAAGTGGGAATTGGTTTGGTTTTAAAGGAAGGGTAGGTGTAGACAAGGAGAAAGGTTGTTTAAGGAAGAGCAATTTTGAAGACCTGGCAAAATATGTAACATTGTTTCAATGTTTGCTAAAAGACCAGTTCAGAAGTACCCAGATTTCTTGCAGGTGAATAATAGTAGTTCAGCAAATGACTTGTGACTGGATCAAGAGAAAGATGTGAGCATCAACTTTATCGGTTTTAACTCTATTTTACAGGTAATAATAGAGCATGAAGTTCTAGTGCTGGAGATCAGCCTATACGAAGAGGAGTTTCCCGAAGACACGTGTGGTAGTAGTGTGAGGAACCGAGGGTTGGTCATCTGGAAGTGCACAGACGCAGGCAAGGGACAGGGCAGGCTGGACGAGGCTGGTCAGGGGAATATCCCTCTCGGGGCTCCTGAGAAAGGACACCTGAGTGATGCTGACGGACAGTAACTGTTGCCTGTCCTCAGAATACTAAGCTTTTGCATGCCTCTGTATTTCCAAAGTTTTAGAGCCTGAGATAAACTGAATGTGAGTTGCCAACATTTATGAAATGGAGAATTGTCACAAGTCCGTGTGACCATTAAGAGGTCTCAGATTCTGTGGATGGAGGCATATATGGCACCAGCCGCAGGCAGGGGAGATGTTCTACCATCATCCACCCATGTGGCTGGGAGTCCATGAAGAAGAGCTGGTCAGAGTGGAGTAATTAGTTAAAGGAAGGACTGAGAAGTTGGAAAATGCACGGGTGAATTTAATAGATGTGGATCTTGCATGGTAACTAGGAAAGTGTGGGAAGTTGCAAAGAAGTTAAAAATGAGAGATCAGAACATAACGGGAGTAGAGGTGGGAGGAAGGAGGGGTGGGTATTGACAGGTTTCTCTCACAGCTTCATGCTCTGAGCTAATTACATCTCAACTTTTGGCACTGAATTCAGTGCAATAAATTTTAATTGGTAGGCAAACCTCTCAGTCCATTCTTTCAAAATGTTGGTTTTTAGCTATGCTAAATGTCTAATATATGAAATGCTTATCACCTTAAAATAGTCAATTTAATGTGTGCAGAAAAAGCTTAAGAATTTTTTTTTTAATTTTAGCCCAAAAAAAAAAAAAAAAGAAGAAGAAGAAGAAAGAAAAAAACCCTTAGAGGTTACAGAGATTAAACAGTGGACTTGGTTTTAAAAAATGTAAATGCTTCAGATTTTCGTTTTTCTACTCTTATCTATGACACACTACCAAATGTAATATAGTGAACCAAAATGTCATTTAAAAATTTTCCATTACCTGGAAGAAAAAAAAAAACCCTGAATTTCATAATTTGATGGGCCAAACTCATACCATACATTACTTAGAAGCAAATGAAATTCAATATAATATGTCAGGTTTCAAGATTAAATTAAAGATATGTGGAATTCAGTTTATTCCTTCTGGGGAAATATACAATACATATCAAAAAGCCAAAATGAAAAGAGTTAACCTAAGATAAGAGATTTAAATACATAGCATAGCAAGAGACACTTTATATGTATTTTTCTTTGTATTTCTCATAGACATCATTAATAGCTTATAATAATATCTGATTTCAAATGATCATTTCTCCTCTAAATACTTCATAATTTTTAAACAAAAAATAAATGTTGTTTTAAAGCTTTAGTCTGTACAGGATATTGAAAACAGCACAGGTTTTAGGGTGCCCATCCCTTCTTTAGCTACATATATATGTATCACATTATATTATATCATATTATTCTATATTGTTATTACATTTCATATTATGTAATATTTATGAATATATATCATATATATGCTATAGTAGTAATATAATATATTACTATATAATACATAAGTATATACCACATTAATGTTATGATGATAGTTTATATAATAAAACATACAATGTATAATGTACAATAATCACAAAATATTATATATGTATATACCTAGATAACAAAATCTTGAGAAATATAACTCCACTGCTCTGTACTTTAGTGGTCTCATCTCTGGATAAGAGTACTCTGAAGGTACTAGGGTTCTAGTACCAATATGATAGGATTGTAGTGGAGGCAAACGGTATATTAAAGGGCCCAATGCAAAGCATTAGCTAACACCAAGAGTATGATTAATGTACTCTGAAGATTTTTTTTACTTAAGATTTATTTATTTGTTTTAGAGACAGAGAGAGAGAGAGAGAGAGAAAGCACATGTGAGTGGGGGAAGGGGCTGAGGGACAGGCGGAGAGAGCATCCCAAGCAGACAGGCTGCTCACTGGGCATGGAGGCCGAGGTGGGGCTTGATCTCACAGCCCTGAGATCACAACAGGAGCAGAAATCAACAGTCGTTTGCTTAACCAACTGAACCGCCCAGGTGCCCCTTGAAGATTCCTATATTTACTTGTTCATTTAATCACAGTCTTGCAAATGACTTCTAATCAGAGTCCAAACAGTGGCAAATTAAAGGGCCCTTGCCACTCCATTGCTAAGACTGCAGCTGTAAGACAGTGCTACCGTGAAAACACCACAACCTAGCGGGCATGTCTGTTCATCTCAAATCTATGGACCCAAAGGCGAAAGTGATCCAGAGCCTTGGAGATCACATTCGAATCCTTTTATTTTTAGAACTGTGAAATGTGGTCCAGGAAGAAAGTGATTTTTCTAGTTTAATACAGGTTCATGTACATTAGTTGGCAGTTGTTTTTAATATCCATATAGATTTTCAGATGTGTCTATATGGTATGCAGTGTGAGGATTTTACATAAAAGATAGTACTTTTAGAATATTAGGCTCCAGCATTCATTCTTAACTTCTGAGAGAGATGATTCCTTCATCAATTCATACATATTTAGTAATATTATTAATAGGACCTAACTTGGTTAGAGTCATAGAATTTTTATAAATTCAATTCAATATAATAATTATATAATGAATGTGTAGTATATAATATAGATAGAGTATACAAAAACAAATTTTATATTTCTTCCCCTCCATGATTTTTATCCCAGTATTTGTGATAAGACAGCTAGGACAATAGATACAATGCTCTTCAGACTATAATAATTACACAGTTTAGCAAAAATGAATTCTGTACATGGACAAAAAGTGAATGATGAGACTTCATTTTGGATCAATGTATTAGTCAAGTCAGATTGGGGGGTGGGACTTAAACAACAGAAACAGTATTTTCTCACAGTTCTTGGGACCAAAAAGTCCAAGATTCATTTTCCAGCCAAACCAACTTTCTGATGAGATCTCTCTTTCTAGTTTGCTGATGGCCTCTTTGAACTCACATGGCCTTTCCTCTGAGTGTTGCAAAAATTCTCTCTCTCTCTCTCTCTCTCTATATATATATATGGCTAGGAGTCTCATTGGATTAGAGTTCTGCCATATGACCTCATTTAACCTTCATTACCTCCTAAAAACCCTATCTCAAATACAGTCAGGTCAGAGATGAGGGCTTCTGCATGTGCATATGTGGAGAACACATTTCGGTCCATAGCAATCAGGAAATGCTTGATGAAGAAGGTACTCTTGGTATGGTGTGGGAGTATATAAGAATGCAAAATAATGATGTGACAATCTTACTCTGAACTAAGGGGAAGAAAGACCATGAAAGTATAGAAGCTTGAAAATTCAGGCATATTTGCAAAATAGTAAATATGATAATTTTGCAACAGCACAGAATATACTTTGGGGAACAGTCAGAGAATAAGTGGGAAGTAATTTTACTTATGATGTTGGAGGACCCTGCAGACTAGTCTGAAAAATTTTACATAATTTAAACATCACAATGAGGTCACCAGTATGTTTGAGAAAGGGAATATTACTATTTGATCCTCATATTGAAAAGATTCCTAAGATGAAGTGTTTAGGACAGATTCAAATGACAAGAGTCTAGAGTATGGGAGACAAATTTGGAGACGTATTGCAAGAGACTTTATTAGGATTAAATAAAATCATGGCTGGGGTAATAGTTTTATTTCCTTTTCACTGCCAAAATTCCTGCCCCATAGCCCATGCCTTTCCTTACTTGCATCCGTACCTTCGCATAGAGATCTCCTCCTTAAATTTCAGGGCTGGAAGGCACCCTTCTAGTCAGTGCACCACCCCTACAATTCATTGTTCCTCTAAAATCAATCTCTGGGTGCATAATTTTTAAAAAAATGACCCTTTTTTAGTACTTAAGCTCAAAACCTCAATTTAACTCCACACTTAGAATTCCTCTACTATTTTCTATATATTCACTGACATTATAGCTCTTACTTGCATTATTTTGCTTTGTGGTGTTTTCATTGTTATTGCTTTTACTGTTACTATATTTGTTTTTAAATCTTTTTTATGTGTCTTTTTATGCCTCATACCTCTCCAGTCAAACGGAGCATGTAGTTGCTGTCCCCGCTCAAGACTGATGTATTTGTCCTCTATTTTCCTTATTAGAAGGAAATGCCTGCATTCCTATAGGATCATTTTGCTCTTCTGTAATTATATCTATCTATCTTGATGTTTCTGCTAACTACTTTATCAAAGCTGATTTGTTTTCCTGTACAAGATACTAAGGAACTCAAAAAGAGCCATAACACAAAAACAATGATTAAAAGTACCTAATAGGTATTAACTGCTTTTCTATGTAACATGTTGTCCTTTTAAATGCTACTGATATATTAACTCATTTAATCCTCACAACTTAACAGAATAGCTATTGCTACCCCCATTCCTAGAATTTGATAACATTTTTTTTTTTCATTAACTGATCCTGTGTGAAATGGTGAAATCTTTATCTCAGTAAATTCGGCACACTGTCTGCCTGAAAGTGTTTGAAATGTCAGTCTGTCCCTCCTAACACTTACGTAAAGCTCAACTGCAGATGTGGTTAGGAAGTTGATTGTGAAGGGGGTAGCAAGATTTATTGTTGGGTGACTGTCTTGGTTTTGAGAAAAAGGGCACATAGATAAAATGTTAAAAGATAAACTAAAGCAAATTAGCAATCTTAAGAGCTTTATTTGTGTAAAAATCTGTTTGAGTCAGGCAGTGCCAAACTGGAAGTGGGTTAGTACCAACAGGAGCTACAAGAGAGGCTTTTACAGAGAAAAGGTGAAAGCAAATCAGGAAATAATTAACAGAGCACAAGCCAGTCTCATTTACAGTGCTGGATGGTAGCACGTCTATTTACAACATGGTTTAGTGAACATTTTAAGCCCACTGTTAGACCCACTGCTCCGAGAGAAAGATTCCTTTCAGAATATTACTGTCCAATAACAATTCACCTGATCACTCAAGAATTCTGATGGCGATAGCAAACTAACGTTGTTTACATGCCTGCTCACACATCTGTCCCACAGCCCATGGATCAAGTAGTCATTTTGACTTTCCAAATCTTAAGAAATTCATTTCATAAAGCTGTATCTGCCATAATAGTGATTCCTCTTACAGATCTGGGAAAAATAAATTTGAAAACTTCTGGAAAGGATTCACTCTTTTAGATGCCATTGAGAACATTCAGGATTCATGGGAAGTGATCCAAATAACATTATCATGAATTCTGAAGAAGTTGATTCCCACTTTCATGGATGACCTTGAGAGTGTCAAGACTTCAGTGGAGGAAGTAACTGCAGATGTGGTGGGAATAGCAGGACTAGAATTAGAAGCGGACCCTGAAGACGGAACGGAATTGCTAGGAGCTGATGATGAAACTTGAACAAATCAGGAGTTTCCTCTTACAGATGAGCAAGAAAGCGTTCCCTTGGGATGACATCTATTCCTGGTGAAAATGCTGTGAAGGTTGTTGAAATGACAACAAAGGTTTTAAAATATTACATAAACTTAGTTAATAAAGCAGCAGCAAGGTTTGAGAAAACTGACTGTAATTCCGAAAGAAGTTTACCTGGGGTAAAATGCGATCAAACAGCATGGCATGCTGCAGAGAAATTGTTTGTGAAAGGAAGAGTTGATCAATACAGCAAATTTCATTTTCTTATTTTAAGAAATTGCCACGGCCACCCCAACCTTCAGCAACCACTGCCCTGATCAGTCAATACTGAGGCAAGACCTTCCACCGGCAAAAAGACTATGACTCACAGAAAGCTCAGATGATGGTTCACATTTTTTAGCAATAAAATATTATTATATTCAGGTGTGTACATTTATTTTTTAGATTTCATGCTATTGCACACTTACTAGACTACCGTGGAGTGTCAACATAACTTTTATATGCACTGGGAAACCAAAAAAATTCATTTGACTAGCTTTCTTGCAGTATTTGTTTCATTGGGGTGGTCCGGAACTGAATGGGCAGTTATCTTCGAAGTATGCATGCCTATACTTTAAAAAAACAAAAAACAAAACAAAACAAAACAAACATTTCAAATATCTTGTCGGGTTTCACCCAGAAGAAACAGTAAATATTCCTGGCAGTAGTGAATGACCCCATGGACGCAAGAGGATTCCCCCAAGATGGTGCACCCTCTCAAAATCCAGAGCCCTCCTGCAGGTTAAAGAGAAGAAAGACTCAGAAAACTGCCCCCTTGAGAGCAGACACAGTCGGTAGGACCCTAGCTGCAAATGGGTAGGAACCCAGGAATCTGCCCAGCCACCTCTTGAGGGCCCTGCCAAGCCAAGACAAGCAAGAAGGCAATCGTTGTCTCTAGGGGGGACAGAACTGATCACCAATGGGTACCTGAAGGCCAAGTCACAAGTCACAATTCAAAGATCTAATTCTTACAATCCCCCGCCCCCACCCCCGCAAACATTCTCAGCCTTGGCCTGCTTCTGCCGGTCAACCCAGGGCCTGTCCGCAGTCTCCGGAGCAAGTCGGGCGTCCCAGCAGGTCCCCGCCTGGTCACCAGACACGGCGGAGGAGGACACATAACTTTCCCTCCATCCTCCGTGGGGACAGGGGTGTTGGGGCCCATCTCCGGGGCGCCCCGAAGGGGATACGCTTATCTCCGAGGGCTCCGAGCTCTGGCTGCGCGCGCTGGACTCGAGAGCGTCTCCGGACGCAGGTTGACGAACCTGTCCCGCCTCACAACAAGGCTTTACTCCCCTCAGGCCTCCCACGAGGCCCAACTGCGTTTCTAAGCCGGACCCAGGGTGACCCTGGACCCGGTCCGCTTTCCAAGTTGGACCGTCCCAGCCGGGACCGAGTCCGACCCTCGACCAGGACCGGTTTCTGAGTTGGACCCAAATCCACCTGTGGACCCGGTCCCTTGGGTAACCCCGGGGCGTCGGGCCGGTGCCGCAGCCGTCGGGGGAAGCCCAGGCAGCGAGTGCGCAGGTTCCTGCGGGGGCAGCTGGGGAGCCGGGACCCCAGAGGGGCTCCCCCACCCCCACTGTCACCCCCACCCTCACCCCCACCTCCCGCGGCGGCCGCTGAAAAGCTGCAGCAGCAGCTCCGGGGGCTCCGCAGGTACCTGGGGGCGGGGGTCGGGGGCGCCGCTGGGGGCTTCCTGCCATTCCCTCTTGTGATAGAAGAATTGTTAAAAGACAAACTGAGGCGAATTAAACATTTTAAGAGTTCATCTGGGCAAAAATTAATTGGGATTGGGCAGCGCCAGTCTGGACGTGGGAAGGAGCTCGGAGGCCTCCGGAGAGGGGGCGCAGGATCCGGGCAGGGACACGTCGACGGCTGTCGTGCGCCTTGTCCTTAGCGTCCTGATTCCCTGACCTTGAGGCTTGTATGGGCTTGGAGTTCGCTTTGCTGCGTGGGCCCCGACGGCCTCGGAACCACATCAGGTCTCCTGCTTCATCACTTGAGCCATCCCATCCTCACGGCTCCAAAAGTTGATGCAGTTTGGGTGCTTAAGAAAAATGATGCACGTTTGTGCTCCTGAAACAAAAACAAACGAACAAAAACCAAAACTGACACACATGTTGCACACATAAAAGTGCACCTGTGACAAGTTCTGAAGCTTAAGCTCCGGGAACTTCATGATCAATGGATTTCTGAAGCAGAATAGGGCTTTACCCTATGTGAAAGCAGTCGTGGGTGAGGGTCTAGGTTATTGAAGTTGGAATTTCACGGCTGAGAGCCGCAGACCACCATTTCAGTGAGGGTCTCCTTTCTCTGTCCTTTTCGGGTGCCGGGAACTTCCAGAAAGGATGCCTGTGAAGTGAGAATGCCCCGTGATGGTGAGCGCCGGCCCAGGCAGTGTTCTGTGCTCCCACTGCCCCCTCCCCATCCTTCTTTGTCTCAAAGTCTTTCCTAAATTTTAGAATTCTAGAACTCGGTGGAACCTCATTGTAGTGATCCCACAGTGTATAAAATTCCACAGAAATCTGTTCTTTAAACCAGTTTACATATGCAGGCACTTTTAATTTAAAAGTCTTTATTTTGGGGGGCACTTGGGTGGCTCCGTGAGTTTAAGCCTCTGCCTTCAGCTCAGGTCATGATTCCAGGGTCCTGGGATCGAGCCCCACATCTCTGCTGAGCAGGGAGCCTGTTTCCTCCTCCCTCTCTGCCTGCCTCTCTTCCTACTTGTGATCTCTGTCAAATAAATAAATAAAATCTTAAAAAAAAAAAGTCTTTATTCTGTTTTGCATAAAAAAGAAAAAAAAAACTAGTGTGATTCTGTTGATACTAGAATTTAGAAGTGCTAACATATTATGTCTCTCTGAGAGTTATCTTGTTATTGATGTGTGGACATCCTGCTGATCGGCTGCTTGCTTTGATGATCTGATATTTTATTTTCGGGCAGGTTTGGTAGTCAAAATACAATTAAGTAGATGCTTTTAATATGCAAATGTCCAAGTGATTACTACATCAAGTGATTATCTTTATTCTGGAAAGAAGTGTAAAATTTAAAAGGTTGGAGATAATGGCAAGATTTCAAAAATATGAGTAAATGAATTTTTTGATATAATGATACCAATGAATAAGGATTCTTCTCTATTCAGATCATTCCAGCTCCCAATCCCTTGCTGAAAGTCTAGTAAGTAATCAAAATGCAAAGGGCATTTACTACCCAGTTGTGTATCTAAGCACATAGGTATTATAGTGCTGGTTCACACAGAAGAAGATATTATTCTGTGATATTTTATTGTACCAAAATTATAAACAGAGCTTAGATTTGATAAAAGATGAGAGAAGAAACATTTAAAATGAAGCAGGTTTTTTTAGGGGCTGAATCGATCTAGAAATAATGATGATTCATTTTTTTCTTTAGTCATTTTTGTTTCTGTTTTCCACTCGTGAACTGGAACCCTTGTGCTGTCATTTCAGAGTACAATGTGATGCTGTCTCTTTTTTGTGTTTCATTATTCATGTTTCTCAGTCCCACCATAAATAATTATACAGTGTTTGACCTGGATCCTTGTATTATTTGCATGTGTCCTTGAGAAATGTGGCAGCATTCCATGCGTATCTTTTTAGAATTTGTTTTATTTGTAAAATTTACAAAGCTGCAGAAATGTTGAAGGATGAGAAAATGAAGAATTTAGATTTACAGTCGTTAGCATGTTGTCTGTTTTCTGTCTGTGATCCTTCAATCTCTCATTACCTTGAGAATCGCAGGACAGTTACTTTCTAACTCTGTTCCTAGCATTTAATAAGAGCTTTCTCTTTCTCTATCCCTTCCTTTTTTGATCCATTTAAAAAAAATTCTGTTTGTCAAAAATCCCTTGCTAATTTTTCTTCTTCACGACCAAATTGAGCTACTTTGGAATGCGGAATGCCTTCAGGTGGCTCCTGTGTGTTTTTGATACAACCCCATTGTTTCTTTAAGCATTTTCTGGCCTTCTGCTCCAAGAAGTTGCAATACGTATTCATGTGTTTCATTTGTACTTTCTCTGTCCCAGACCTGGAATTAATCCTGGCAGCCCTGGTTTCTTCTGGTGAGGAGTGAGCATAGGCTACAAGACCTGGGCTTAGTCAAGGCTGCTTGGGATCGACTTCGCTCCTGGGGTATTTCTGTGACTAGAACTAAAATATACACGTGTTTTAGAAAATACGAATTTATACTGATAGCTGTAATTAAAATTCAATATTAAGTTTTTCTCTCCATCTTCTCTCCTACATTTATATTCCCCTCTTTCCCCAGTGAAAGTTCTTACATTGAAACACATTATTCACTTGCTTAAAAGCAAATATAATTTCAAAATTACAACCATTATATTAACAACAATAAGCCCCCTGATTTCAATATTTCTTTGCAATTTGAGCCGTCCCATCTAAGTACAAGCAGTATATATTTGTTCATATTCTTTGAGTCTTTCAGATCTGTATTAAAATTTTCTTCATGTAGGTGATGTGTATGTATTTGTATTTAAAATATATTACTGTGATATAGATCTCATTTTGTTTCTTTTTTTAATTAAAATCTGGAATTTTTTTTAGAATTAAAAAAAAATTATTTATTAGAGAGAATGAGTGAGAAAGCCTGAGTAGGGAGAGGGCGAGCCGACTCCCCACTGAGCAGGAAGCCAACTATGGTGCTAGATCCAAGGACGCCAGGATCGTGACCAGAGCCAAAGCAGATGCTTAACTGACTGAGCTACCCTGGCGCCCCCATATTAGAATCATTTTTTTTTTAAAGATCTGGTCATGTTGCTGGGTTCATCCAGTCCATTGCTTCTCTTTTATGGTATTCCAAACTACGTATCCACTTCTTTTTACTGACCCATTCTCTCCAGTGTTGGGCAAGTAGACTGCTCAAACCTTTCACTATACCACACACAACTTGGATAAATTATTGAATACAAATGTACTTACTTTGGCTATCAGATTATTGTCTGGACTTGATGTTACTACTACATGCCCACCATAAGCGCTTGAGAATACCTTTATCTCAATTACCATTAATTGATATTATCCAGGTTTTCTGCTGCTATAAACATAGGAGCTCATGTATTCCTTTGAATTAGTGTTTTTGTATTTTTTGGATAAAGACTCAGTAGTGTGATTGCTGGCTTGTAGGGTAGTTCTAGTTTTAAATTGTTGAGGAGCCTCCATACTGTTCTCCAGAGTGGCCATACCAGTTTACATTCCCAGGAGGTTCCTTTTTCTCCTCACCCTCGCCAATACCTGTTGTTTTCTTTAGTTTTTTATTTTAGCCATTTCGACAGCTGTGAGGTGACATCTCATTATGGTTTTTACTTACATTTCTCTGAAGGTAAGTGATGATGAATATCTTTTCATGTGTCTGTTTGCCGTCTTTATGTCTTCTTGGAGAATGTCTGTTCATGTCTTCTGCCCCTTTTTAAATTGGATTGTCTGGTATTGTGTGTTGAGTTTTAGAAGTTCTTTATGTATTTTGGATACTACCCTTTATTGGATATATCCTTTGTAACTATCTTCTCTCATTCTGTATATTGCTTTTTAGTTTAGTTCATTGTTCCACACTGTGTGGAAGCTTTTTATTTTGATATAGTCCCAACAGTTTGTGTCTGCTTTTATTTCCCTTGCCTCAGAAGACATGTCTAAAACAAGGTTGCTGTGGCCGTCCTTGCTTGTATTTCAGTTGGGTTTCCCATCTTGCTCTGAGGGGAAACAAGTTCCTCTAGGGTTAGTTTTCATGGACTAAAAATATTGGTGGTGATTCCAGTATCAACAAAAAGGTACTTATTTTTTCATTAGAATGAGTAATTTGACTACTAGGGTAGCAAGGAAGTTTGCTTAACTGTCACGAGAGAGAGAAGATAATTTTATAATGATAAAAATGTTAATTCATGAGGAAGATACAAAGTTTAGATACACTTAAATAAATTTTAAGTTTATATGTACCCAACATTAGAGGACCTAACTATAAAGCAAACATTGATGAATCTCGAGAGAGAACAAGACAGAAATGAATAGTAGTAGGATGCTTCAGTACCCCACTCTCAACAGTGTGGAGGACATCAGACAGAAAATCATTGAGAAAACAGTAGACCTGAGCAACACTAGACCAAACAGACCTAACCAGACAGCATCAGAATACCTTTTTCTCAAGCATATGTGGAACATTCTCTACGATATGCATGTCGTCAGAAGCAAGTCTTTAGTAAGTTAAGAAGATTAATTTTATTTATTTAAAAATATTTTCATATTTATTTATTTAAAAATATTTCCGTAAAATATTCCCGTAATATTTATTTATTAGAGGTGAGCACAATTCCTGTTTCTGATTTTATATTTTAAAATGTCGAGTTAAACATCAATAAATTCCAGGGGTGCCTGGGTGGCTCAGTCGGTTCAGTGTCAGGTCAGGTCCTGGGATAGAGTCTTCTTCCCTCTCCCCACGCAGCCTCCCTGCTTGTGCTCGCTTGCTCTCTCTCTTTCTCTCTCTGTGTCAAATACAGAGAATCTTTAAAAATATATATATTAATATATTCTTAAATTTATTTGTACTTTTTACTGCTTTGATTTCATCAAGTATTTGTGAGATAATTTATTAACCATATAAATATACAAGCATTATCTTCAAAGAAAACAGAATAGATTTCCTGAAGTTTAACTTATGTAGTTTCTCTAAAATGTTTTCATTTAATTAAAAATTATGACATACTAAGCTTCTAAAATTGATAAACTATTGGTACTACAGGGATAACACAACAGATACTAGATTAAAAATTTATTTTGTTACATATATTTTAAATGTAATTATCAGTAAAAAATATTTGAAAAGATAGCCTTTAATTTATATGTTTGATACTTCCAAAATACATATTTAGTACAAATCTTTTATGAATCCTGTTTTCTCAATGTCTTTCTCTTTGTGTGTGTGTGTATTGTTCTCTTTTAAAAGGAGAGTGGTTTTGCTCTGTTGTGCAGGTGAAATAAGAAAGGGCAAGTGACAGAAAATTGCTGGCCAAATTTTATCAGTAGCATTTTTAAAGAGCCTAAATGCTTTTTTTAAAAAGATATTTTATTCATTTATTTATTTGAGAGAGAGAGCATGCACGCAAGAGGGCTTGATCTCAGGACCCTGAGATTGTGACCTGAACAGAAACCAAGAATCAAATGCTCAACCGACTGAGCCACCCACGTACCCCGAGCCTTATTCTAATCAAATATTGAGACGAACAAAGATATCTTGTATATACCTAGATATGCCTAGATATACGGTATGGTTTTTTTCTTCCCCAAACTTTTCTCAGGAAAGCAAAAGGTACCTCATACAAGATTCCTTAAAAAGTTACGAATATTAAAGAATAAACGATCAATAACTTTATTGTTAAGAACAAAGTATAGCTTGGAGAAGACACATTAGCCTAAACAATCCCAGTAGTAATTTTTGGTTGCTCATAAAGGTCATCTGTAGTAATTGGTAAATATAATGTAAGACTAAGAAATTTAATGTCGATTTAGTGATTATTGCAGGAAACACATTGTTATGACAGTCACAAAGCCTGGATGATTCTGAATGTGTCTTTAGAGACTGAGTAAATGGAAATTTGGGGTTAGACAGGGGAGATTTTGGCTTTGCGTAAAGCTTCTGCTGACAGCATCCATGCCTCTATTCAAAAAGTTACCTCCGCAACTTAAAGAGAAATGTGCTCTGGGAAACTGGGTTAGTTAACTCAAGTGTTTATTTTTAGGAATGAAGAATTATTGATGTAAAAGATGCACTTGATGAGTTTAAACACATTGTTGCACAGAGAAAAAGTAATATATTAATGGTTTAATTTACATTGGAGGTATGTATTACTAAAATAATGTAGTCAACATTATAAGGTGGCATTATACTTCATCCACATCCCTAGAACTTAATCTGTTCAAATTGATCCAAAAATTTTCCTCAGTGGTGAAAGAGCAGACCATATATTCATGTCCCTATTATATTCAGCCGTAAAGCAGAGTTGCAAATACTATGCTAATTATAATTGAAAAATTAAAAAAAAAAGTTACAAGTATTTACTAGTTATAAGTTTGTGGAGGAATTTCAATTTGTTAGATACATAATAACATAATCATTGTTTCAAAGGTTCCTTTCATATGTGTTCCAGGGATTCGTCTTTTCCCATCACTTAATATCATTTTAGGGCAGACTTGAAAATATCCTAGTCACTTTGGTTATTAAAATGTAGACCTGGGGGTGCCTGGGTGGCTCAGTGGATTAAGCCACTGCCTTCAGCTCAGGTCATGATCTCAGGGTCCTGGGATGGAGTCCCGCATCGGGCTCTCTGCTCAGCAGGGAGCCTGCTTCCCTTCCCCTCTCTCTGCCTGCCTCTCTGCCTACTTGTGATCTCTGTCTGTCAAACAAATAATAAATAAAATCTTTAAAAAAAAAATTTAGACCTGTCTATTTTAAGATTTCAGTCCCATATTCTTTTCAAAGTTACTCTCCTAGGGAGAAGTCTGAGCACTTTTGTTCAAGGTGGAGGTGTGTTTGTGAGAGAGGAAGGGAGAGAGAAGAGAAAGCGTGTGGTTTTCTGAGGGAAGGAAGTTTAAAAGTTCCTTCCATTATCATATCCCACGTGGAATGTTGTTTATGGCAGAGAGAATAAAAGATGGAATATTCAAATTCAAGGACACTCCAGGGTCAAGTAAACAGAGAAATACCTGATCTGGTTGAATAATCAAAACAACGGTCAACATTTTGCAGCTCCTGTTAGGAGGAAGAAGCACTTTGTGTAGGATTATGCTTATGATAAAATTTGATGATCTGAAGAAGCAGATTATTAAGCCTAGAAATAATTGCCAACATGTCCTTCCATTTTAAAAAAAACTATTTAAAACAGCTGTACCGTTTTTAATGTAAAAAAAAATCATTGTACAGAGAGAGCATGCACACACATGTGGGGTGGGGGGGACAAAGGAGTAGGGCCAAGGGGAAGGGAGACAGGCTGACTCCCTGCTGAGTGTGGAGCTGGAATTGGACTTGGTCCCAGGACCCTGAGATCAGGACCCGAGCCAAAATCAACAGTTGGGTACAAAACTGAATGAGCGACCCAGGCATCCCGGGTCCCACATGTCTTTCTGTGTAAGGCAGTCTTCCATGCATTTTACTTATTTTAAAACTCTTTAAAAAGCCTTTAGGATAGGGATGGCTGGATGGCTCAGTCATTAAGTTTGTGCCTTTGGCTGTCCCACATTGGGCTCCTTGCTCAGCGAGTAGCCGGCTTCTCCCTCTGCCTCTGCTACCCCTGCTTGTGCACTTGCTCTCTCTCTCTCTCTCTCTCTCTCTCTCTCTGGCAAATAAATAAATAATAAAATATTTAAAAAAAAAAAAGTCTTACTATGTTACTTCAGATTAGGGAACAGGCAAACAACTTGTTGAAAGAAAGTGGAGACATTGGTATTCAGATGCTCGCACCCTAACTCGCGAGGGTATGGTCTTCACCACTGTGCAGTACTGTCCTCCAGGAGCCCGGAAAGTCTGTTAAATGAGAACGTGCCATGTGGAGTGACACCGGGGAAATGTGACAGTATACCATAGGTGGGACCAGGCGGTGAGATTTCAAAACAGCTGCTTTCCTCGGGTCACATAGTTGGCTTCTTTCCTGCAGCCCAGAGTTTCCTTGCTTTGGCCATAGTGTGAGATGGCACCAGAGCCAGCTCTACACCCAGATGTCACAAATAAGACGTATGGGGGAGTTCATGCTCCATGAGCACATTTTCAGAATGTGGGTACAGGAGCCCATGGATAAATATTTACTTCTTTCTTCTTCTCCCAAATAGAAAGCCCCGAGACACTTCTATAGCTTTGCAGACGTCCCCATGAAGGGACTGAAGTCACCCAGGTGGCTGATTGAATAACGCAGCTTTGTTTGGCTCTTCTTGCTTTCCAGCTTTGCTCTCTTTGGCCTTTGATCCAGGTCCCTGGGATTAAACACCCCCAGTAAATTGCTCTTGTGTTAACCTTTGTCTCAGGCTCTAAGGGGCACCAGGGCCAGAACATCAGTCAAGTGTCTATTTCAGCAGGTTAGCTGTGTAAGTGAAAGGGAGGGTTGTGTATTACTGAGAGCTTTTTTAGGGTAAAGAGGCTAGATTATTGATTCTCAACCCTTGCTGCATAATAGAATTATCTGAAGAGATTTTTTTTTAAAGACTTAATTTTTGTAGAGCAATTTTAGATTCACAGCAAAATTGAGAGGAAGGTCCAGAGTTCTCAGGTCCCTGCCCCCACACATGCATGGACTTCCCATTATCAACATCTCTCATCAGAACGGTACATTTGTTTCATCTGGTGACCTATGTTGACACATGGTAATGCATAGTTTACATTAGAATTCTTTCTTGGTTTTGTGTATTCTGTGTGTTTGGATCAATGTATAATGACTTGTCTCCATCGTCATAGTATTGTACGGAGCATTTCATCATCTGATTCTGCCTGTTTTTGTCCTTCCCCCCAACCTTCCCACAGCCTCTGGGAAACACTGATCTTTTCACTGTGCGGAGAGGACTCTAAAAATAGTTATATCTGTGTCCCACCTTCAGAAATTCTGATTTAATAAATCTGGAGTTGGTTGGAGCATCAGTAAAGTTTTCAAATTTTCTGGATGATGGTAATATATAACCAGGATTGAGAAATCTGGACTAAATCATGCTTAGATAATTAAAAGAAGGATTTAAAAGAGAAGGAGACATCGAAGTGGGATATTTCATAGTTCATAGCTTTTCAGAAAAGGGAAGAGAATGGGATTCAGGGTACATGTGGAGAGATTAATTTGTGCAAGACAGAAGAACACCTACATGGTAAGGACGGTAAGGACCCAGGAATTTGTTTTCTCTAGCACTCTCTGCACAGGCATTGCCTGGGGATCTCGTTAAAATGCAGGTTCTGATTCTTTAGATTTCGGGCCTGAAATTCTAATGTCGAACAAACTCCAGGTGATACAGTGCTGCTGGTCTGTTAGACACATTTTTATTAGCAAGGGCTTGGGGTTTGTGTTTCTTCAGGTAAATGTGATCAAAAGGCAAAGGGAAAAAGGAGTTTCGAGTGTATTTAAAATAATTCTTATACAGTGCTTAACTGATGTTCCATAGACTCTAAACTCAATAAAAAATTAAGTGAAAAGGAGATTAATGAATAGAAGGGTCAGTGACTGAAGGTTTTGATGTCAGTGAAACAGGATTGTAGTGACGTTACTGAAGAAATCACGTTGGAAATCTAGGACGGCGTGGTGGTCTCAGGATGGGGTGCTTACATTAATGGTGTGGAGTAGGAAGGAATTTCAGGGAATGAAAAGTGAAGGGTTGGAATGAGGGAGCGGGGTCAGAGTGAAGGAGATCGTGGGAGACAAGATCAAGGAATCACAAGGCCAGGAGGTGAGATTACTCTTAAAGAGGTTCAAGTTTGATAAAGAGGAAAGCACGAGTCATACAACAAAGTCTTCAGTGAATGGAAGGGACCCATTGATAGATTATTATTACAGATGGTAGAAGAGTTTAAGTTGATTGGGATGAACCTCAAAGGTGTAGGGTTTTTTTAGGAACAGTAGTTTTCATTCCAACATGGCATTAATGGAGGACATAACTCCATTCTTTTGACCCAGAAGTACTTGAGATGTAAGAGAATAGAATCTTTGCTTACGAGCCTACAGAGATTTCAGTTATAGGAAAAAAGATGAGCATCTGAAGTAATTTAGAATGGAGAACAGCTCGACAGATCTCAGAAAACAAGTTCTAGCATCACGGTTTGGAGTGAAAGCAACAGGAGGATTAAGGTCAAGGAGAGAAATTATAGATAAATTTTAGAGAGACAGTAAAGAAAAGTCCAGAAAGGCTGTTTGGGCAGTGGCCAAGAAGAACTTCAGTTGGGTTGGGGGTGGATATCTTCTCATATATTCTTGGAGAAAGACTTGCTCTTGGGTAAAATAGTAATTCTATATGTTTTGGAAAGGACTCCCCAACTCCTTCCCTCCAAAGAGCCAGACATTTTCATCCCACTGATCTGCTGATGTTGACAGCTGCAAGTAGCGCAACACTAGAGAGTGACTTGGAGAAAATGGATGTAAGCCAAGAAGGCATCATTTCTAGCATCTCAGGAGCTTAGAAGTCTCCAAGTGAAGAGAAGAATCTTATTTTCCCCTAAGAACTCAGGCCATAGGGGGTACCTGTGCTGCTCAGTCAGTTAAGCATCTGACTTCAGCTCAGGTCATGATCCTAGCCTAGAGTCCTGGGACTGAGCCTCGCATCAGCAAGGAGCCTGCTTCTCCCTCCCCCACTCCCCTGCTTATGCTGACTCTCATGCTCTTCCTCTGTCAAATAAATAAATAAAAGCTTAAAAAAAAAAAAAAAAGGAACTCATACCATACATCACCAGAAATGGTGTATGGCTAAGGATATGTACAGTTTCTGGAACTAGGGTGCTTGGGTCCAAATTCGGATCCCAACATATTCGAGCTTCATGACGTTGGCAAGTTACTGAACCTGCCACAAGGTCCTTATCTATAAAATGGGCATAGCTACAGTGTCTAACTCATGGGTCTGTGGTGAGGATTTAGTAAATTCATGTGTGTGAAGCATTAAGAACAGTGACTAAAGCATAGTGCTGTACAAGTATTTGATGCTTCATTTAAATAATTGCTGGGCTTATCATAAGTCATTTTGATTTAAAGAATATTTTTTTAGGGATAATCTAGATCATAATCTAATAGCAAATCCCTAGGAGATGAGTCCTTACCATTCGTTATTTAATAGTTACGACTAAAACGACGACACGTCGCATAGACATATATACACCTTTTTTCTTTTTTAATCTTTTAGGCAAAGCGAGATTGCATCAGTGTGCAACTGGGAATGTTGCAAAGCAGAAATGAGGAGTGGGTCAGAGAAGGCTGTGGAAGGAAGGAACTTGCAGCCTAAACAGAGAGGGGGGGCAGATGTTTAAAACACCGCAGAGGGAGAAGACCACCAACAGCTACAGATAAGCCGGACTTGTCCCTGCACGTGGGAGTCTCAGCCACTCGCTGATTCAGTGTAGAATTCCAAGGGTCTCCGGTGGAAATAAATCGAGAGCAGTTTTGATTACAATATTCCTAGACTTGTTACTGAGGAAGGCAGGCAGCTGCCTGTGAGGGAACCAGTGAACTGAGTTTACTTCTGGTAAGCAAACACGTCTGGTGTTTACTTCTCAGTGGAAGGTTGATACCTCCTTCCTAGCTGTGTGCTGTTTGGAATAAAAGCACCGGCCACGAGCCAGATGGCGAGGCAAACACCTACCTCACGTGCCTCCACCCAGGAAAACTAACCTCTCAACCCAAGCCACTTGATCTTTATCTGGGAGGATCACGAAGCTCGATGGATATTTTTCATTAATTTCCTTTGACTAAAGATCCTTTTTTTTTTTTTTTTTTTTTTGCATTAGGAAGAAATTACAACATGTTTCCAGTCCAGCACCTGAATAAAACTTTATCTTTACACATTTTCTTATCTATTTCCAAGGCTTTCTTCATTCATTCATTCATTCATTCAAACAATGTTGACTGGCTTTATTGTTTGCCGGACAAGATGGTTAATTTTATGTGTCAACTTGAGTGGGCCACAGGATGCCCAGACATTTGATCAACTAGTATTCTGGGGTTGTGTGTGAGGGTGTTTCTGGATAACATTAACATTGAGTGAGGCCAAGTAAAGCAGACTGTGCTCCCCAGTGGGGGTATGCAGAGATTTATGTTAGTAGAATCTGTTCCTCCTGCCTGACTACTGAGGTGGGACATCATTTTTACTCTAGCTTTCAGACCTGAACTGAGACATCTCTTCTTGGGTCTCAGGAATTTTGGCTCTTAGATGGCACTCACAGCATTAGCTCTCTTGGTTCTCAGAACTTTGGACTTGGGCTAGACCTACACTGTCAGTTCTGCAGCTCTGGTTTGCCAACTGCAGATCTTGGGAAATCTTAGCTTCCATAACTGCATGTGCAGTTTCTTTTAATAAATCTCTTTCTGTATAATATATACATTCTGCTCTTTCTGATTCTCTCAGGAAGCCTGGCTAAAATGCCAGGCTTTTAGTTAGATCTTAGAAATAGAGTGGTTAACAAGTTGGTCAAATCCCAAGTACTTCCAAGATAGTGAGCATTATCAAAAAATTACATAAATTTAAAATATTTTAAATTTGTCCCAACTGTCTAAAGGAAATTTACATGTTTCTGTTAGTTTTTTCTTTTTCTTTTGAGAAGGAGATAATGTTGTAGAATAATGACATCTTCCTGACAGTTAGGGATATTTCCATAAATGTGAGTTACCAAATATTTTCTACTATGTGCTTTCCATGTTGGATATTTGATCCTGCTACTTTAGTCTGAATTTCCCCAGGTTTAAATTTTGAAGCAGTGCTCTAATCCTTGCATTGACAGAGCAACTCTCTTATCCTAATGCAAATTAAGATCAGATGTTATTTTAAAAATGGAAATATTTTTAATTTACATTCTGAAAGAGAAGACCCTAGAATAAGTAAAACCATAAAAAAAATGAAAAAAGTCTTAAGATTTCGATGTAACAAAAAATAAGTCTATATAGTTCAAATCCCACTGCAATTAGCCGGGTGAGCTTTGGTAAGTCACTTTTTTTTTTAACTTATAATAATGAGATTTTACTTCTCTCTGAAGTTTTCTTTTTCTGACTCAGAAAGGCAGGCTTAATCACATCCTCTGTATTTCTCTGCTGCTTGCTGGCTTGTAGTTAGATGTCCCTTTACTATGGGACTGTGCTCATGGGTCCTGTGTGCTCCGGGAGGGCGTATGTCCCTCCAGGCCACAGGCACTCACTCTCACTCTCCCTTTCTATTTCCAGTCACCAGATACGTGATGTGCCAGGAATGCAGGCTGTGCTAAACTGAACTCTAAGGTTCCTGTAAGTCTCAATGCTCAGGGATATCATGACTGACAAGACCCTTGAAGTGTC
Organism: Mustela nigripes; assembly: GCF_022355385.1. Taxonomy (NCBI): domain Eukaryota; kingdom Metazoa; phylum Chordata; class Mammalia; order Carnivora; family Mustelidae; genus Mustela; species Mustela nigripes. The sequence continues at coordinate 82,778,291 of NC_081564.1, read as the reverse complement.
TTAGCGTCTTAGTTTAGCAAAAGCACTTCCCACTTCTCCAGAGGCCGAACTGCGTTGGATTGCTTATGAATGTTGGACGTTCTTCCTGACATTTTTTTTTGTTTTGTTTTGATTATCTTTCTCACACAGGTCGAACAGTCAGAATTTAATTAACTAGATGCTTTTCATATGTAAATATCACAGTGATTACAATATCAGACTTCACCGGGTATCAGAAAGAATGACTCTCTTCTACATGAAAATTTAAAGATTAGATAAAACTACTATGACTTTCAGATTTCTTTTATTCTTTCCTGTGGACAATCCTATCTCTCCTTTTTCTTTTTATTTTGAATAGACATTCTACTTAGTTAAAACTCTTTCCAGGCGCCTGGCCCTTAACATAGTCCCTTCTTAACGCTGTCTGATGCTATCTGAGGGGCCATCTGCCAAGCTTGATGAAAATGCTAATGGAGCTTCCTCTGGGCCCTCCAAGTGATTCTGTGTTCCTCTGGGGTCTCGTATTCAAAACAAAGATCCTGATGCAAAATAACGGCAGGAGAAGGTTCGAGAATGAGGAAGGGCAACAAGTCTTATCAGTAGCTGTGGATTCTATAACCCAGATCAGCTTTTTAACATAACCAGTGCTCACTTCCTTAAGTAAAATGAGTCATGGAGATAGCGTTGACTCTCTGCCACGTGCCAAGAATTCTGCATATGCTACCGGGATTCATTCACTGAATCTTCAAAACAAATTTATCTCTAAAAATACTGTCATTATGTACATTTTACAGTTTAGGAAGTAAAGGCAGAGTGGCCAGGGTGGAGTCGCTAACAAAGACCCTGAGGTTCAAATTCCGAGTGGCGGTAGCCGACTTCTGTGACCCTTGCAAATACGTGCGAAGCCCCGTTTCCCCACAGTCCTCCGGTTGCAAGCCAGCCGTTCATCAGAGGTTGCTTTGTGCCCGGCTGAAGGACTTTCTCTCTCGCACATTGTCTTGGGGCAGACAGAAAAGAATTCACAGCTGTGAGCTGGTTTCTAAAGCTTCCACTCAGAAGCGACACACCTTGTTGTTGTCCCCGTGTTTTCCAAAGCAAGTCACGTGACCACTCCTGAAGTTGGGGGCCGTGGGGTAAGGCCGTGCCTGAGGTCAGGGAGAGACTCTGTACCTCACACAATAATTTTGAGTTACATACCAAGCCTGACACCAATGAGATAGAGAAGTATCCTCCTCTTCCAGGAGACCTACATATTTTGAGCAGGAACATCTATTGCTCTGTGGTACTCATACATATAAAATAGTATCCAATCAGTATCTTTTCTTTTTCGTTTTTTTCAAGATTTTACTTATTTGTCAGAGAGTGAGCACAGGCAGGCAGAGTGGCAGGCCCCCTGCCAAGAAGGGAGCCCGATGTGGGACTCGATCCCAGGATGCTGGGATCATGACCTGAGCCACCCAGGCGTCCCTCATCAGTATCTTTTCATATGTTTAGTTGTTGTTGGAATTTTGTCTTCTGTGAATGTCCTAGGCATATAATTTGCATATTTTAATTGGCTTACTTTCTTTTCTTATTGAAGATCTAAACATTTTCCTATTTTATGCATTGAAAAATAGCCATATTTTAAAAAATGGGGTCGATAATGGACTTTAATTGTGTTTCTGTACTAAGGAATGTGTAACAATAAATGGGAAGAATTTGATTGTATGCGGTATATGGTAAATTCTCAATAAATGAGTTGTTATCTTTTAATTTTGTCTAGAATGCAGTTCAGCAAGTTATAACCTGTGGGCCGAATCTGGCCCTTAAATTTTATAAATAAAGTTTTATTGGAACAGAGCCACACACATTTATTCAAGTATTATCTATGGCAGCTTTGTGCTACAAAAGCAAAGTTGAATGATTGTGACAGAGACTGTATGTCTCACAAAGCCTAATGTATTTACTATCTGTCCCTTCCCAGAAAAAGTTTGCCAGGTGCTAATCTAGATCGATGAATTAAATGGAGATATAATGGGGAGCATCACCCAGCAGCCTTTAAGGCTGGTTTTAATCTCTAACCTAGAGGTCAGGATGCAGTATAATGGTTGTTCTGCTGTCTTGGCAGCAGAGGATGGAAGTGGTTTCCAAAACTTCTACCTGGTCTTTCCCACTATGAGAAATCTTTCCTCACCAAACCAAGGACCCCTGTGAACGTTCTGACAACCACTCTGTCTAATTTGTGAGGGTCCATGGTTCTAGTGGACCCAGTATGAGTGGGACCTGGGCCAGAAGTCCATTTTCACTGCCTCACACATATGCTCTGTTGTGTCCTAGAAGGACAGGATGATGATGCTATGTATTTCTGGATATCAGTGACTACTCAGACGCTGTGCCCAACCTCAAAATGTATGAGTATTTCCCCTGTAGGAATATATAGTATCTGAGCAAATGGCCATAGGTCTTTTGGGGATGAATTGGGGGAATCCTTAACTTCTACACTCACCATGGTGTTTCAGGGTACATCCTGCTCGAGACCCAGCCTCTGCTTCAGGAAATGGATTCCAGATTTGAAAACCAGCGCATGTCCCGAGATTGGACAAGGGGTCGTGGCTTTGTTGTGGCTTTTTATGAAAGCGAATGCTTGCTGCCTCTTAATCATCTACTCTGTATTTCTGATTGTACGGATTGGACAGTATCCTTTCTGTGTGATCCCACACAGATCTGGAAAGGCCATCTTCTTTTCACTGGTTCATCCACTTCTGACGCTCAGGTGGCTGCCACGTCGCTTTGGCTGCTCACGATGGTACTGTACATCCGTGGAGGTTGAGCACTTCCACTGTTTTCTGGTTTGGGGGATCCTGTTTGGGAAGATACATATTCATTAATGCTCTGACAAACTGAGGTGGACACTCTTTGTTGCTTTGATAAGAAGAGCGTCAGGCAGATCCTTCCAACAAGCGCGTCCGTCAGTAGGTCTCTGGGTCTCATGCGGCCGCGCCAGACCTCTGCCTACTCTTACCTCCCACCCTGCAGCCTCTGCCTCTGCAGTTCCACCATTTTAAGTACATTTCATAGGCGATGTCACTTTTTTTAAGCTTCCAAGTCATCTAGCAGCAACTGTAAGCAAAGTCTGCTGAGACCTCGATGAGGCAGTTAAATCCCATCTGCTGAGCATGCTTTTGTATTGAAACAGTCTCTACTTGGTTCTCTCTTCTTTTGTTGGTCTTCCACTCTCCGATTCACTCCAGGCTCACACACGGTCCTCTTGGGCACGTCCTGCAGCTCCTCTGGCCGTTGGCTCTGTCTCTTCCTGGCAAACCCGGCAGTTCCCTTGTCAGGTCCTGATCTGGTGCTCAGAAGAAGGTAGGGACTTAACTGAGGATGGCGTTGGAAAAATGTCCTTCCAATCCAGGAAACCCTCTCCACAAAGACAGAAGAGCGAGAAACAGTATTATTATTGAATGAGCATTGTAATAGAATGTGGTGTGTATGGCAGGAGATCCATTAAGAGATTGCCAAGACAGAAAGAGATCTCACTCTTTTATAGAACCAAGCAGATACAACCCCTTGCACCCAAGTTCTCAAGATAAACAATAACTGTTTCCAGTCAGAGGACTTAGACCTTACTTGTCACACATTTTTCTCAAATTCATCTGGTAACGGGAGAGATCATCTGTGTTTGCTAATTGGCATTGTCTGAAGGACAAATGAGTCTCTCCCAATACAACTAGAGGGACTAGAGGTCGTTTTGTAACTTGAAGTGAGGGGCCTCTGAAGTTGGGTTCCTACCCTCCTCCCTCAGAAAGTGGGAGATAAGGGGGCTGTCTTCTTTGAGGATTACATTTCAAAAGAGATGGTTCTCAGGTTCTCAAGAAAAACATTACTGGCTTATAAAGCTGACAAGAAGCTTATTTAGCTTTTAAAAAGATTTACATGTGCTTCAAAGTGATAGAGAAAGAATGTACAAGTTTTCTAAAGTCAGTGCTCTAAGAAAAGGGATTCTTCCCTTATTTTAACAGTCAAAATTAAGCCTCTTATTTTTCATTTGTATTACCCCACTTAGGGCCATGTGTTTACTGGCAAGGCAGAGTCCACACTGTCTTTACACAGTGGCCAAATCGACGTACCCAGAGAGAATTCGTGGGTATCTGGGAACTCTTGTTTTCCAAGTGCGTCAACCCGAGTGCCTCAGCTCTTAATCATGCTGTCATTCCTCATTCAAGATTCTGACCTTGGTATGGCAGACCTTATAGAGCTGAGAATCCAGGATTTTCTTCAGTTCGGCTCTTCTTAGGATTGAGTTCTGGAGTTAGCTATTCTGTTCTTAAATGCCGCTTTGCAGGCGCTCCAACTTTCACCTTCGGCCTTAATTGCTAACCCCAGACTTCCACTGTCTTTTCCAAAAACCCATTACCCCAGATATGGCCATTAAAGTCTATCTTCCTCTTAATTACCATTCTTCACCCATCGCTTTCCACAGGTTTACTGGGGGTGCAAGTATCATCTGTAAAACCACTGTATGCAGAAGTCTGTCCATTACCCCCCGCCCCCACAGTGATGTGCTGGTCACTGCCGGTCACTGGAGGCCAGTCCTGTTCTGCAGTCTCCTTTTGGAGTCTGTTGCTCAGACTAGTATCAAGATGCACAGTTGGAACTCCTTAGAAGCAGACTCTGAGGCGATTCGAGGCAGGAGTTTTCTGGAACAGCAGACTCCCAGAGAGCGGCTCCCGGAGACTGAGGGATCCGGGCTAGACAGAGACAGAAGTTGGGCTGCTGGGAAGTGGTACTGGGGTGATTGCACACAGAGCTCTGGAGCTGGTTTGCTTTTACATGACAATCTAAATAGGGTGGAGTGGGTGGGCTTTATAATTTAATACTGCTCATCATTCGCCCTTGAATCCGTTTCTTTTCTTTGAAGTTTTTGAATGAGGAAGTAAATCTTGGTGATCGTTATCTTAAAATATTTCATTTCCTCTAATGTTTATATGGCTCTTATCATATACCAGGAACTGTGCAATTATTTAAGATTGCAAAACCCTATAGGTTAGGCATTGCTATTATATTATTGTTATTATTATTCTATTTTATAGATTTATTGAATAAGTATGAGCAGGACACTTATTCTAGGTACTTGGGATATAGCAGTTAAAAAAAGAGATAATTAAATGTTAAGGCTATCATTTCATATTAAGGAAGTAAATAATTAATATTATATTAATATACTCTATGTATATTTTTATATAGTGATGAAAGGTATAATGGATAACTAGATGAAGTCTAACCTAGTTAAAGGGATGAGGAGTGAGAGTGTTGCACATGGTCTTTTTTTATTATAAATGGGACATCTAAGCAAAGATTTAAAGGAGATTGGAGAACAAACAATGTAAATATTCCAAAATAAATGATACCTAAGCTGGAACTTGTAGAGCTCTTGGGGAGACTGGACAGCAAGCAACAGTTCAGAGAAGTCCATATAAAGGACAAGGCCTTCCAGATAGCACAGAAGCCGTGTGAGCATCATACAAACGTGGGTGAGAAAGACCAGAGCGAGAAGGGACCGAGGAGATAGAGTGGCCCGATCACAAAGGCCACGTGAGGGACAGAAGCTATCTGCCGCCGAATGGGGAACTGTTGATCTATTTGTGTGAGGAGGAAAAGACATTTTCACTTTATAGAGATTTTATTTATTTATTTGACAGAGAGAGAGAAAGAGAGAGAGAGAGAGAGCACAAGCAGGGGGAGTAGCAGAAGGAGAGGGAGAATCAGGCTCCCCACTGAGCAGGGGTCCCTACTCGGGCTTGGCCCCAGGCCCTGGGATCAGGACCTGAGCCAAAGGCAGATGGTTGACTGACTGAGCCACCCAGGCGCCCCAAGACATGTTCACTTTAAAGTTTCAGAAGGATATCTGTCTGTGAAAGATGAGTTTTGGGGGGAGGATATTGGTTAAGAAAGTGTGCAAGAATGGAGGAATGAGAAACCAGTAGGAGAATATTTCATCGTTTCAATAAAATCAGTAGATGCCCTAAAATATGATAGTAGTGGTAGTAGTAGCAGTAATAATAGTAATGGAGTTGGATATGAGAAATACTAAAAAAATAGTTCATAATAATTATTGGATGAAGACATAGGAAAGAGAATTAAGAAGAGATGGGGTTTGTTTGGCCTCACCAACAAGGCGAGTCGTGGATAGTTAGTGTCGTTTCCTGGAAAGTAGGTACATTTTGCAAAGTAACTATGAGGGCACGGTAATACTTTCACTTTGGATATGTTACTTTGAAGATCACTGATGCATTTAACAAGTATTTTTTTAAGCATCAGGGTGATCGTGATACTGATAGGTCTGAGGCAGTTGATCTACTGTCTGGAACACATGGTCTCGCTCTTGGGGCTTACCATTTAATGAGAAGACAAAATAGGGACACAGTAGGCAAATAAGCATCTGCCTTTGGGTCAGGTCATGATGCCAGGGTCCTGGGATCGAGCCCTACATCAGTCTCCCTGCTGAGCAGGGAGCCTGTTTCTCCCTCTCCCTCTCCCCCTGCCTGCTGCTTCCCCTGCTTATGCTCACTCTCTCTCTCTGTGTCAAATAAATAAAATCTTTTAAAAAATAACGAGAAAACAAAATAAATCTAGTAGCAGAGATATAAATGTAAACTATAAGTTATAATAATACCTATAAAGAAAATTTTAAGTTGTGAGAGAGAGCAAAAAGTGTTGGGAAAAGAAGATTATTAGACGGGTTGCTTATGGCTGTCTTTGAAGAAATGACATTACAGTTGAGAACTGACTAGTGTGCCGGGATTAGCTAACCTGAGAGGAAGCAGTTTGTTGCGGTCCAGAACCTGGGCCATCAGACCCAGAACACAGAGATCAGGGAGTCAGAAGAAAGAAATTATGCTGGAGTGGTAGGTAGGGTTTAAGTCATAAGTGGTCTTATAAGTTCTATTAAGGAATTTGAATTCTATCCTAGTATATTGGAAAGCAATTGAAGGATTTACCAGGAGAGTGACATGGTCCTATGATTTAAAAATGATGGTCTGCTGAGTGAAGAATAAAAGTGTAGAAATATAAAAACGAGATACAGGAGTTTTTATTGTGAGGATGTTATTGAATCCAGGAGAGCAGATAGTATTGGTAAAAACAGTGTGTCTAAAAACAAAAACAAAACAAACAAACAAACAAGGAAACAAAACAACAGTGTTTGGGAGAGGGTCCTGAGAAATGCTAACGTCTAACTGTGGGAAGGAGAGTGATCCGCCCCTCAGGGGAGACTGGAGTGTGCCCTGCACAGTCACAAAACCCGAGAGAAGAGAGGTTTATGAAAAAAGCCTTGATTAACACCAGCCTATGCTGCGGGTTAGCTATGGGCCCTTGGGTTTGTCACCAAGAACGTTATTGGTGATTTCTGAAGGCATAAGATCAGAGACCATTTTTGAAGTGGGGACAGCAGTATAGACACGTTCTCAAGCCCTGTTGGAAAGGTACCAAATGAAGGAACACAGGTCTGGAGAGACCAACAGGATTCAGGAGGCCTTTGTGCGTTTAATGTGGACATGACTAGAAATCGTTCAAATGTAGATGCAAAGCAAATAGTTCTAGAGAAACGATGAGGAAACAGGAAAAAAAAGGAAAGAGGATTTGGAAACGCCAGTGTCATATGTATGTGTAAAGGTTTACATAGAGATTTTTTTGTTGTACCATTTAAAAGTGGCGTCTTGAAATTAAACAGTAATATGGTTTATATTTTGATTATTTTTTTGTGGTAGGACTTTTAAAGCAGATACAAATTTCACATAATGTTTATACTGCAAGTTTCACAAAATAATAACTCTATAATGATCGATTGCTCTGATTGCATAAATCCATTTGTTTCAGTATTCTGAAACTGCATTCTTTAAAAACTTTTTTTTGTTTTCTGAAAATTTCTATTTTCATGCAGTCAATTTTACATCTGTAATTTGATCTATTAAATCAAGAACAAAGTATTTGCCAGTACACGATTTTTAGAGAAGATTTAAAACCGTGATGTATTTGATCTCTGTATTCAAACCATCTGAAAAATAAGAATACACACACACACATACACACACACACACACAAGATTATATAATCACCTTGTTTTGCTAACATCATTTTAAACTCTGGAAAACAATAGCTATTTTTAAAAAATCCCACAACACCTAGCATAGTGCTATGTACTTGAGTTGGTAACTACTTATGTATAAATCTACATGTTCATCTACGTCTACATATATACAAGATGGTTTGATGAATTAAATGTTATAAAACAGTTGCTCTGATCTCCCTTGGTTTTCATGGACACCACATTAATAATGCCAAATCCTTTAATGAGACGTAGGTACTGTTTTTTAGGTCAATTCATAACAAGAGGGCCATCTTGTAATTACATTTATTCCTTAGATAAATATAATAATTTTCTTCTAAGGAAATGCTTCACACTTTTTAAATATTACCTCATTTATCTTTCCAGCATCCCTAGAAGGCCAGAGTTAATCTTATTATTCTTCCTTTTATGTGTAGAAACTGGCTTGCAACGTATAAGAAAGATTTGCTCAGAGCCATAGATCATCAACAGGCAAAGCAGATTTATAATTCAAATTAGCAAGTTATTTTCAGGATGAAGGGATTTACCGTGTACTAAAATTGGGTTTATTTTTGGTGCTATTTCTACCCTTGCCAAGTGTTTAGCTATGTGTTCACATCTTTCCTAAAGGATTCAGCCTCTGACCCTATCTACACTCTCTCCATAGTTTAAAATTGCTCTCTATCTGTCCCCTGAAATAAAAATCAATGGTTGAGCAAAGGTTTGTCTCCCTGGGCAAACTAGCTATGCATTAACTATCAGCAATCAAACAAAACAAAACAAAAAAGCTATCATTCTATGGGGGCTGCATTTTAGTTGAAGTATCTATTGTCAGTGCTGAGTAACTCCAGCAAGCTCAGGACCCTATGTGACCAACACCTGGGACCTGGGGGGGAAAGTTGTCCAGGCAATTAGAAATAAAGCAGAGATTTAGAGCAGCAAGTCTTCCAGTGAATCCCTTCTCTTGTTGCCCGCCCAGCCTCTCTCATCCTTGGTCCTGCTCCACAGGAGTAGCTGCCTTACATGCAATAGCTAACATTCATCACTGCTTGGTCTTTCGTGTTTTGTCTTTGAATTTTCCACATGGCATCCTTAGATGTACTATAGGAATACATAAATATTGGTGAATGCTGGGGTTGTGAAGTCAGAGGTCGTTTTTACTGTCTTGAGTGAGAAGTAAAAACCACCAGACTGACAACTTTCTCAAGACCTGTTGAAAAGGAGAGAGAAGAATAAATGACTGAGAGGACCAGGAAAGGTTCAGGATGCCTTCTTTTAATATGGAAGTAACTGGAGATTATTAAAATGCAGATGAAAAGAAAGCGGTTCTTTCTGACAGCCGAGAAAGGGTGAAGATAGACCCTTGACATCTAATTCACGTTCACATGCAAAGGTAAATGTTTAAGAATCCAAAGTTAAAGCAAGTTGTTGATTGACTCATTGACATATTTATTGGCAATATGCATAGTTTCTAAATAGTTTATACAAGTGGTTCTGACCCAGAATTTTGTAACAGTATAACACTGGGCATTGTTTCAGTTATAGACAAGCCCACAAATGTATGCGTATTTGGAAAAGGTTTCCCATTTGGTGTTGATGTGCACCCTTAATTAGGAACTACTGCTAAGGCTGTGTTCTACACAAATCTGAAGGCTTTGTTTCTCATAAGTCAATATGGAACATGACAATTTTGGCATAAAAAGGAAAAAAAAATAAGAACATGAAAATAAAAGCCTTCGTTGAAGGAGTGGAGAATTCAGGAAAAAGTCAGTTGGTCATTTGATATATTTGCAAACATTAGGTTGTAGCTATTTTTCTCTGCAAAAGCAAACTCCCTGTCTATGACTTATTTCCTGTTGTTATATTGAACTTGAATGTAGCTGTCGGCTGCTCCTCTCTTGAGAGCTTTGATTTTCAAAGAAGAAAGCATGTGGGAGTGTAAACAGATCTTATTTATAAGAAACTTATGCTGATGAAACTCATTTGCCTTGCTGAGAAGTTAATTAGAATCTTCCTTACTAATACTAATTATACATATTTCTTGGCTTATTCTTCTCGGCTTGTGTTGAAAAGGTTAGCAGACTACGTAGCGGTTTCCTCCTCAGGCCCCAGGAGATGAGTCCTTCTTACCCTGGTGGGCTGTGCAGATGGGCGTATACATACACTGTGTATATCTTCTCTCTCTCTCTCTCTCTCTCTCTATATATATATATATATACACACACACACGATTATGTACATATATGCAATACATGTATTTGCATATATAAAAATGTTCAGTTTTAATGTTGCAAGGAATAAATATGAATGATAATGCCATGAGTGAAAATGATTGTCTTTTGAAAAAGGAAATTTTAAAAAAATAAGACTCTTCTTTAAATCTTAGAGAAAAAATTATGTTTTAAGGGAAATATGTTCAAAAAAATCAAACATAACAAAACATAGCATAGCATAACAAAACAAGTAAACTTGTCCTTATTAAATTTAATCTTCCCTAAGTTTTAAGAGAGAAAAATAATATTTCTAAAATGACCATTGTGAATGTATTTTTACTTTTACTGTAATAGATTCTAAACTATAAGTCTGCAAATCTAGGAAAATTATCTGATTAAAGGTTATTGTTTTAGTTAACTATACCAGACAATATGAGTTTAATTACGGCCCTCCATCTTTCAAGTGTTGATTACCTTGATTATCTTTGACTATCTCAAAATATTATCTAAATTAGATTGTTATTTTTCTGTGTTTGTTTTTGTGAGTTTGTAGAGATTATTTTACAGAATCAAACAACAAGAACAGTTTGTTGAAATTCTAAAAATGTTGTGGCTCATAACTCTTACTGCTTATTACATTTGATGATCACATTTTATCTGCCTACTGGGGTTGTAAGTCCCAGAAGGAGGAGATTATACGTTGTACCTGGCCTACTCAACAGGGTTCACTGCTTCTCTCAGTTGCCACATCCAATAGTCTCTTACACATCTTTGATCATTTTTTTCCTCTCGGAGACCCTGGACACAGATTACTACTTCCTCTTTTTTAGACTCTTTTAACGTCCTTAATGCTACATTAATCTTTTTGTATCTTTGAACTCTTCTTTGTCTTCTTAATTGGCTCCTTTTCTGTTTCAAGTCCCTAAATTTGGGTGTTCTCTGGGGTCTAGTTCTCAAACTCCTCACACATCTCTAAAAGGATTTCTCCTGTCTGCCACTTGATTGGTGCTACTGTGAAAACAAGCTAATGCATGCCCTTGGCTCAGAGGCCTTGGGGCACGGTGGGGGGATAGTTCACATTCAAATTCAAGCATCCTAGTTATCAGCTCAAGGTTCTCCCAAAATGGACCATTTTTTTAGCTAAAAGCATTTTGTTGCTCTTTTTTGAAAATGGTTATGTTTTTGCTGTTGGCTTTTTATTTACCCAGATGAACGCTTCATCTTGTTTATCTTCTCAAGCACCGTGTCTCAGGACTTGATTTGGTCTGCCTAGGTGACATGGCAAGCAAGTGGTTAGGAAGATGGAGGGTATTGGAATTGGGCCTGGGCACCGCCATGAGACCTGTGGTGATGTAACTGACAAGACATAGGCTCTCACAGGGAAGGGACAGGGTTTGGAAATCAAGAACTGTCTACCACTTGGTCATGGAAAGGATTCAGTCAGTACACTTAACCTCTTTGTTCTTATTTTCTGTAACCAGAAGTCGTTCTCATTCAATATGGTTCTGAAAGTTAAATGAAATAATCTACAAAGTTTTCCGGTTGGAGAGGTCATGTTTTTTATTCAGTTCTGGAAAATTATCAGCTAAAAACTGACTCTCTATTATTTTCTCTCAACTCTTTTTTTTTCCCTCTTAAATATTGAGGCTTTTTTTTTCTAAAGATTTTTTCATTTATTTACTTGACAGACAGATCACAAGTAGGCAGAGAGGCAGGCAGAGAGAGAGGAGGAAGCAGGCTCCCCGCTGAGCAGAGAGCCTGATGTGGGGCTCGATCCCAGGACCCTGAAATCATGACCTGAGCCAAAGGCAGAGGCTTTAACCCACTGAGCCACCCAGGTGCCGCAAATATTGAGGCTTTTTAGTCAGATTTGTATTTTGCTAACTTTGGAAATTTTCGTATTTTTTATTATATCTATCTGTGGCATTCTGGTAATTTCTTTTGATCCATCCTTTTAATACCCAAATTCTCTCTTTATTGGGCCTGTGTATAGAGTCCATCTGTTGTCCCTTTTCTTGCGATGATTATGTTTTTACTGTTAGGATTTCTACTTGGTCCCTCTTCATACTCACTCTTACTTCATTACTTCCCACTTTTGCTTTCTGCTGTGATTATTCCTTTTATACCTTTAGATATTTCAAACATACTTAATTTAAAATCCTTTCAACATAGCTTAGCTGGGAGAGTAATATTAGCTCCCAGTGTCAGCAGCTTTTTTTTTTTTCTCATTTAAAAATTACAGCAGGGGTGCCTGGGTGACTCAATCCTTAAGTGTCTGCCTTCGGCTCCGGTCATGATCCCAGGGTTTTGGGATCGAGCCCTGCATGGGGCTCCTTTCCACTCTTCCTGCTTGTGTTCCCTCTCTCTCTGTTCTCTGTCAAATAAATAAAATCTTTAAAAAAAAAAAAGTCTTTAAAAAAATTTACATCGGAATTCAAGTTGAGACCATTGTTGTTATAGTGATACTATTTATGTAAGCAGAGTTATGGCTTTAGTGGTAACAAAATGATTCTTTGTGATCTCATGTGTTTTGAGGTGAGTGAATAATAAACAGTAAAAAGTCAGGGCTCCTGGTTTAGCTATATCAATTACAGAGGGCATCTTACCATCACAAAATAAATCATTGTTAACTCCTTTCTTGGAGTAGGGTTTCCCTAGGTTTTTAGAAGTATTTACTACTTGGGGACTTAAGCACCTTTGGGATTAGTTAGTAACCATTATTTTAATTTTACAAGCAAGTTAGGTGACTCCCACCACAAACTAATAGGAAGATACATCTTGGCTTTATATGTGACCTTGTCTTAAAATATTCTTGTTAACAGGTAACATATCAGCTCCCGAGGGGTGTGTGTGTGTGTGTGTGTTTATTAGTTTATACCTTCTTCCAGAAACTAGGAAAGTGTTTACATCAGTTCAGTCATCTCTAGTACTTACCTGGCAGAAATCATTACTCACCTCTGAAGAGCAGTACTACTCCAGAGAGTTCTCAAATATAATTCATTATTCTCAAATCATATTGTAACAAAAAGAAAGAAAGAAAGAAAGAAAGAAAGAAAGAAAGAAAACTATTATTCTCTTCATTTTTATAGATGGTAATTTATAAATATATTTTCAAAAGAACACATTTTCCAAGGCACCTGGGTGGCTCAGTCCATTAAGCATCTGCCTTCAGCTCAGGTCATGATCCCAGGGTCTTGGGATCGAGTCCCGCATCGGGTTCCCTGCTCAGCAGAGAGCCCCTTCTCCCTCTCGTCTGCCTGCTGCTCTGCCTACTTGTGCTCTCTATCTCTATGTCAAATAAATAAATAACATCTTTAAAATAAATAAAAAAATAAAAGAATACATTTTCCTTTGTCCAACACAGCCAGTAATTATCTTCAGTTAACATCTATGTCCATGGATAAGTGATTTATAAAAACATAAAACACAGAAAATAGTAAAATGACATTGAACATGATTTATTCTTTCTTTGAATATTTAGAAAATTTTGTGATAATGTAGGGCTACATTGTCATCATTGAGGACAATAATTTTTATTGAATCTTTATTGCAGGATCAGGTTAATAGATATTTGATTTTTGGACTAACAGGTATCTTTAATTTTGGCACAACTCAGTCTTTTGAGTTCATTGTGGATGGTTTTGTTTTTGTTGTTGTTGGTTGTTTTTTAACATTGTTTTTCTTCATCTCTGCAAAAAGCTCACAAATAGGGTAAAGAAGTTTCCAGGCAAGAATGCTCCTTCCAAGGGGGGAGTGTTTTCATGGGAGTGGAGGTGGGCCGCATTAGGGCCATAGTGTGGACCAAGCCCCGTGCAAGCCCCTCGGTCTGACAGGTGTCTGTGCTCGTACTCCAGGGCTTGTGTGGATGGAATGTCTCACGTGGAGGATCCATTGAGTTCAATGATGCACTCATAAAAATTCTGCACGCAAGCATCTTGTGGCTGCTAATTGTTGAAGCACCACTAGAAGATTAGAAAAAAATAGGCTCTGATTTGTAAGTTGATGACTTCTCTGGTGTAAATACTCTCACAATGGCCTATTTCAAGTACCAGTGGTTAACTACCAGTTAAACAGTTGGCTCTTCGGAGCCAGTGCAAACCGACTCTAGCACTCCACTGAAATTCTTCCCCATGGGAGTATAATATAATGGGAAAAATAAAGCAATTTGATGTGCTGTGAACCCCTCAATGAACTGGGACCCAGTTGAAAACAAGGACTAAGTGTTTCACCCAGAAAACTGTATCCCCACCAAAGGACAAAGATGAAACTAACAAACAAAACCAACCATGAGATGAATCTCCTATGATTGAAAGTGACTTATGTGCTCTGTCGTATTGCTTTTACTGGGATTTATAGAAAGAGCATGAGTGTTTGTTTTGTATTAGAGTCTTTTTTTTTTTTTTTAATATCTGAAGAAAAAGTCTTCCTGCTTCAATGCTTCAAAAGGGCTAAATCAACAAGTCAAGAATATATATCATTGCTTTTACCTCCTTAACTTTCATCACTTGTAGACAAAAAGATGTTTTTGCCAATAAATAATTAATGTAAAATGTGAACATATTAAAAAAAAACAGGATTATATGGCATTATTTGAATGACAATAGTTAAACCCATTTTCTTTTATTTTAGAGGATACAGAAAACCCACTTCCTACACTGTTTAATTTCTTCCAGGTGTAGTAACAGAATAGTTCCAATGGTTCTACCAGTTTTATTTAACAATATTGTTATTGTTAGGAAAAGCATTTCGGTAGCATTAATTAAAATGTCATTCATAACTTCATAATTGCAATTACATATTTCTTATCTTTCTCAGTGCATGTGTTTATATTGCTGTACATGTCATTAACATTTTTTTTCATATTATTAGTCTTCATAATTTCTATCCTTGGTTCATAGCTATATAGTACTGGTGGTTGATTGTTTTAATATTAAATAATACTATAATGAATATTATCCCAGATGTTGTAGATTCTTAAATAAATTCTTTTAATTTCCAAATAGAATTAGCTATACTTTGTCATCATATGATGAAGTTACGCAGTGACATTTCTTAATCAGGGCTTTGGAAACAAAACAGTTTTACCAAGTGCAAGGTAAATTTTCAGAATCATATTTCTTTGTACATAAGATAAGTACATATCTTTAAAGAAGCATTATCTTTTACATAAACTTCTTCTCCAAAATCATGATTCTTCTCTTTTTCATAAAAACTTATAATCTAACAGCTAAAATATTAAAATAAAATTGTGACTTTACCTTTAATTCTCACAATAATTTCATGAGGTAAGTACTAATATTACCCCCAATTTACAGATGAGAAATCAGAGGCCCTGAGCAGTTAAATAAGTTGCCCAATATTACAGCTAGCACATGGCACTTTTCGTTGTATTTTCAGAAGTCACATCTGTGTTAATCAGTCTCCTGAGTTATCTTGAAATATAACAGGTGTAACATAATTTTAGGTGGTTTAATAATATTGAAGCAAAATAAAATATCATCAAAAATAATACAGGTGGGGACGCCTGGGTGGCTCAGTTGGTTAAGCGGCTGCCTTCAGCTTAGGTCATGATCCCAGTGCCCTGGGATCGAGTCCCACATCAGGCTCCTTGCTCAGCAGGGAGCCTGCTTTTCCCTCTGCCTCTGCCTGCCTCTCTGTCTGCCTGTGCTCACTCGCTCTGTCTCCCTCTATCCCTGACAAATAAATAAATAAAATCTTAAAAAAAAAAATAATGCAGGTGTATAGAAATTCCTTCCTGTAACTTTGGAAGGAGGAAAAAGAACAAACCAAACTTAAAAATAAGTCAAACATATAGGAAAAGATAAAGATTAAGCAACCAGGTAGATTCATCATTTACAATATTTTGAAATACAATATTCCAATTATTTTATGTTTTTAAAAAATGTATATTTATTAAAATCTGACTTCCTACTCTATTATTTTGCTGAGCCCCTCGGGTACCCAGGACGGCAGAATAAGATACCAAGCATTAGAATACAGTTGAGTACTCTGATACCTAGTGTTGTGTTTGTTTCCTATTGAGCTATTCGTTTGTATATCTGAATTCTTTTTTTTTTTTCTCTCCTACTTCATAGGCTCTTCTCATAGAGAAGAAAGTGGTTTATTTAGCTTAGTATCTGTTAAAACTCAGCTGACACGTGAGAGTTACTTAAAATACTTTACAGTAATCAAAAACTTCCGAGAAATTATATTGTTAGAAAAACAGAAGAGGTATACAAAGATATTTTCGAAAACGTGATCAAGTTTTCCTGGATCAGTTAATTTTGATACTATTCAATTTTCCAGAGGTGGTTGTCATTAGATACAAATTCCTTTAGAATCATTTACCCATTTATCTATTTATCTTCCTGTCATCTATCTATCTATATTTCAGTTTTTATTTAAATTCTAGCAACATATCCTTATGAATTCCTTTAGAATGTAACTCTTTCTTGGATAGAGGAAAAACTCCAAGTCTTTATAAAACTATGCTATTCACTCCAGTGTTAGTTACTAACAATTTTCCACTTACTTGAGCTGTGAATTTTAATGTACATAGTTCAATTATATCTTACTATATTACATGTTAATGTTCATATCTGCAAGAGTGCTATTCTGTATTTGTGTGCACGGTGATTATTGTAAGTAAGTTGCCTCAAATTCTATTTGAAATATGGGGTAATTTTTTAAAAGATTTATTTATTGTAGAAAGAGAGGGTAGAGCCCATGTGAGTGGGGGAGGGACAGAGGGAGAGAATCTCAAGCAAATACTCCACTTAGTGCAGACCCCTGTGTAGGCCTCCATCTCATGACTCATGAGATATGACTTGAACCGAAACCAATAAAGAGATGCCTTGCCAGCTGAACCACCCAGGTGCCCCATATTTGGGGTAATTTCTAATAAATAGGTAACTGTGATAAAATACACTTTTTTTTTTTATTAGACTCCATTTTTTCTATCAGTTTGATGGTAATTAGTATTATCATATTATTTTAAGGACTAAAATTCCAAGGTTCTCTTTTTAAAAAATTTTTTTTATTGTTGTTTAAATTTGATTTAGTTACCATGTAGCATAATATTAGTTTCAGAGGTAGAATGTAGTGCTGGATCAGTTGCATATAGCACCCAGTGCTCGTTACATCCAGAGCCCTGCTTAATGCCTATGACCCAGTTACCCCCTCCCCCACCCACCTCCATTCCAGCAACCCTTCGTTTGTTTCCTAGAGTTAAGAGTCTATTATGGTTTGCCTCCCTCTCTATTTTCATGTTATTTTATTTTTCCTTCCCTTCCCCGTGTTCATCTGTTTTGTTTCCTAAATTCCATATATGAGTGAAATCATAGGGTATTTCCCTTTCTCTGATTGACTTATTTTGCTCGGCATAGAATACCTTCTAATTCCATTCCCATCCTTCCACGTGGGAAGATTTCATTCATTTTGGTGGTTGAGTAATAGTCCATTGTATACATATACGACATCTTCGTTATCCATCATCTGTCGATGGATATCGGCTCTTTCCATATTTTGGCTGCTGTGGACGTTGCTGCAGTAAACACTGAGGTGCATGTGCCCCTTCAAATCACTATGTTTGTATCCTTTGGAAAAGTACATCGTAGTGCAACTGCTGTGTCATAGAATTTTCCCTCAATTTTATTGAAATATAATTGGCAAATAAACATTGTAAATATTTAAGATATACAACGTGATATTTTTGATACATGTGAAATGTATTACCACAATCAACTAATTAATGTATCGCTCACCACTATACATAATTACATTTGTGTGTATGTGTAACTGGGGAGAACATTAAAGATCTGCTCTGTCCTTTTCCACCTCCCTCTCTTGCAATGTGGTTTCAGTTATATGTAGGGAAGTGGGTAGAGCACAGACCGAACTTCTGTGTCCAAACAAGACAACGTAACTCTTGAGATTTGGAATAGGGCAAACTTGATGTCTGACGTGTGTCTAGTTGCCAAAATCATTTTCTACATAATCTCTGATTGTGTACTGTAGTCTCTCTGTGGGCTTAATTACTGGATTGTTCTGTGCATGGTATGGGAATCAAGATGAATGGCTTAAACGAGAAAGGCTGAAAACTATGTTATCCTTTCAAGTTCAAGATTTCACATGTCCTTGAGAGAAGGAAGACTTCCCAAATGGTTTTAGCAGAGAAAGTTTTATTCTCATCCAAACCTGCTATCACACATTGCTTCTCATTCTTTATTTCTTCACCTGTCTAATACAAAGCCATTTCTCTTAAATGAAATACTACGATTTCAAATGAAAGAAATATTTTCAACTTTCTTTTTCTTGTGTTCCCAAATGGAATCCATCAGAGTTATCTCTCTTACCCATTAATAATCTATGTATCTTTTTTCTTCCACAAAATCAACTGTGCTTGGTTGAGCTTAAAAGGAGAATTTCAAATAGCCAGTTCCAAAAAAAAAAGTAATGTATTTTGTACCAAGTAAGCCCAGTTGGGGAGAGATGTTCAGTTTCAGTGAAGTTCAGTAAGCCTCCTGTCAAAAAGTTATATTTTATTGTAGTAACTCCAAGTAATGCAAACCTTCATTTATTATTTGTCTTTAGTTCAGAGTGAATTCTTTAAAATAATAAGCTCTACTTTTTCTCACATAATACTAGGTACGCATTTATGTACCTAGGGCAAATTATATGGTTAATTTTTATTATTGATCGTTTTACCAAGAACTATGTCTTAATTTCCTCATCTGTAAGGGAAATGGGCTGCTTGCATTGAATGATCTTTAAGTTTTCTTATGGATACAATCTAAAATTATTCTATGTTTTGTGTGGGTAGTTAAAAACCACTATTGGAATAATACAAGATTTTTCTTAGGAAATTAAAAAACAAGACTTAAGACATTGAAAATCTGAGTGCCTGGAAATAAAATCATGGTAAGAAAATTGAGAAAATAAAGTGTATGTGTGTGTGTGAGGGGAGGAAGACAGAGAGATGCAGGATTGCCTTTGTTAGATGGTGTTTCTCTTCCTTCCTACCTTGGTTGAGAGCTTGCCATTGCTAGAGCCCTGCTAAGCTCACAGCCATCTTCATCCGTGACTATGCTGTGTTAAGATGTGAGTAGTTGAAATGTTGATGACCCTCCACATCAGAGGACAATGAGCCTCTCTTTTTCAGCTTTGTCATCCACAACTTCATATACTTAGTGCTCCCACGGGATCAGGCAACATTCTGTTCTAATTATATACCCCACACATCTCCGCTTACCTCACACTGTTCCCTTTGTCTGAAATCTGCACTCGCCCTGTCCTAACCTTACGGATTTCTAGCTATCACTCAGGGCCTGGCTTTCATGAAGCCCAGCTTGACATGATTTCTCTCTCAAGACCATTGCAAACCGCTTTATTTCACAGTTATTTGTGCCCTGCTTTTATTCCCCTTTTTAAAATTCAAGTTTTTATTTCATAAGGGCTATACTAGTGAATCTTTACTCATTCTTGTTTTTTCTCTTCTTTCCGAATACAAAGCACATAACAGGTAGATTTAAGAATCATACAGAGAATGTATGTTCCTCAAATTAATTTCCTCTTTAATGAGTTTTGTCTGCATTTTTAGGTATGAAAGAGAGCACAGCAGGGCAGATAGCATCCAGCAGGCAGTGATGGAGTGAATAGCTTATGTTTTAACATTTGCTGTAACTATCTGTATTTTCTCTAAGTAGAATATACATTTTCTAGTAAACATTATATCTTACAGATCTTTTTATGTGGATAATGAGTTTCACTTCTTTCTTTCTAAATTTTATAGTATGGCTCACAGCATATTATTTCAAGATTCTATTTATAGATGTAGCTTTGAAAATTCTTGATTTTACACACCTTGTAAAGTGAATGGTTTTGTAGACAAGATTTTCAAAAGTGGATGCGGTGAATCAAAAGTAATGCATGTTTTTTATTGAGAGATTTTGTCAGATTGTCCATCCAGAACTCTTAAAAATGGGAGATGAAAGTTCCCATTTCCCCACACTGATACCAACACTAGTTCTTTTCAGACTTCATACTTTTCGCGCTCTGATGGACAAGACGTGTGCCTCATTGTGATCTCAGTGTACAGTTGCCTGGTTACCCCATGATGGTGTTTGCTTTTTTTTTTTTCTGACTTGTTCCTGTTATGAATCTTCTGTTTTAAAGTTTATCTTTTTTTTTCTTGATTTTAAGATTATTCATCTATGAGTATCACTTCTTTTATGTGTTTCACATGTTTATCCATATTTTTCTTTTTTAATCTTATAATGTCTTTTGTAGCTTGGGAGCTTCATATTGTTATTTATTCAGATTTGTCAATATTCTGATTGTGGTTTTTGCCACTAATCTTTAATAAGAGATTAGACCAGTACTGGACTATGTTTTCATATGGTTATTTTATTTTATATGTGTTCTTGATTCATTTATTTATTTGAAAGAGGGAGAGAGAGCTTGTGAGCAGGGGGAGGGCTGAGGGAGAGGGAGAGGGAGAGAGACTCCTCAAGCAGACTCCCTGCTGAGTAGAGAGGCCAGTTTGGGGGGGGGGCAGGAGTGTAGGGGAGGCTTGTAACTAGGACTCTGAGCTGGAATCAAGAGTCAGCTGCTCAACTAACTGAGCCACCCAGGCTCCCCTCATGTAGTTATTTTAAGGCTTAAAATATTTAGCTTATTATACTGACGAGAATTCACTTCTGCAAATGGCATGAATTAATGATCTAAATTGGGTAAGTGTGTGTGTGTATCCTAATCCCACTATTGAAGTTCATTTATTTGAAATAATATTACCTTTATCTGTAATAAAATTTCATATATCCTTGGGTCTTCTTTTATACTTCCAATTCTATTACACTGATATGTCTATTCTTGTACGAGTATCACACTGCAACTTTTTTCAGTAACTTTTGTAACTGTTTTAACAAATATTAGGACAAATTGTTCCTCATCGTTCTTACAAAATAAAATCAATAGTTCCTATTTAGTTTTTTCAAGTGAAAATTGGGATCATCCTGTCAAGGTCTGTTTTGAAAATTTTATGGAGGTTTTCATTGGATGAGTAAATTCAGGAGATTGAAATACTCATCTAGTTCAAAAGGTTGACCCTTTAAATCCACAGACATAATGTGTCTTTCCTTGGATTCACACTTTTAAATTTTCCAATGAAGTTTTATAATTTTCTTCATCAAAGTTTTAGACATTCTGTTTTTTTTTTTTCCTTTGTACAATCTAGTTATACTGTTATAAGTTGAGGCTCCCTTTTATTATTTTTCAGTTAAATACTGTTGTTTTCTAGGATAATTATTGATTTTTGCCTGTTGATTTTGCGTCTAGTCATGTTACTAAGTGCTCTTATTTGTTATGATACCTTAGCAAATTCCCTTGGATTTTTAGGTGGACAATTAAATTATCTACTAGTAAATCCAAACTACTCCAGTTTGTATTATTTTTTCTAATAATTTATATTTTATTTCTTTTTATATTCTTGCCACATTTTATATTCTTGCCACATTCTAGGGAAATGCAGGATATAGTGATAATAATATGCATCCTTAATTTTTCCTTAACTTTAATGAAATTTTCCTATTTTTTATTATTTTTCCTTTTTTTCCTATTATTTCCTATTTTTATTATTTAATATAATAAATTATATTATTTATTATTGGGTTTTGCTATATAACCATTATCAATTAAGAGAAAACTGGGGATTATGATTTTTGAGTTGGAAATGTTTGTTCAGTTTTACCAAGTGCTCTCGTGTCATTTAGGGGGAATAACATGTTTTTTTCCTGAAATTGGCTCATAGGATAAATTTCAATAATATATTTTGTGAACCTTTAGGATATCTTTGCATTTTTGTTTAACCGATTCAATTCTGATATATTTTTCTTTAATAGGCTGCTAGATTTTATGTGTTACTATTATTATTTAGGAGTTTTTCATCTGTATTCATAAATGAAATTAATCTAGGGAAGATAAGGCCTTTATCTTGTCTGGTTCTGTGCCAGAACTTGGTAAATCTTACAGAATGAAATAGAAGGGTTTAATTCTGTAGGGCCTGATATGCTTGTTTCTTAGCTAAAATCATTTGCTTCTCTATAGTTAAAGCCTCTCATAAGTGCATTTGTTTCTTCTGCAGTGTCATAATATAATGCTGTTATTTCCTTAACTGGGTATGTTTTAGCCAAGTTTGACTCTCAGGAATGTGCTTCTTTTCTAAAGTTATCATATAATTAATTTGCTTCTTAATAATTCAAGACAGGGGGTGCCTGGGTGGCTCGGTGGGTCAGGGCCTCTGCCTTCAGCTCGGGTCGTGATCCCGGGGTCCTGGGATCGAGCCCCGCATGGGGCTCTCTGCTCAGCGGGGAGCCTGCTTCCTCCTCTCTCTCTGCCTGCCTCTCTGTCTACTTGTGATCTGTCAAATAGATAAACAAAATCTTAAAAAAAATAAAATAAAATAAAATAAAAAAAAAAAAAAAAAAAAAAAAAAAAAAAAAAAAAAAAAAAAAAATAATTCAAGACAGATGAAATCCTAGACTATTTGTTTATAAATAAAAAGTGGTAAAGTTAACATTTGGGCAGAATGCACTTATTTAGTTTTTACACATATTGTATTGTGATGTTTACAAAAATATTTTATACCATGGCAAAATATGAGTTGATATGCCATTCATTATTATGCCTTAAGGTGATAAGCCTTTCAGTTTCCCATTTTATTTGTTGTTTTTAAAGTCACACAGGGCTGATGGTAAATCTGAAGATCTCGCTGTGCTTCTTCAACTGCACTCTAAATTGAGACTCTCTCCCTGCTGTCCTAATTGAGTTGCTCCTGGTAACCAACTGATTGTTTTCCAGCGTTTTAGGGGCAGGTTTCCTTGGGAGGATTTATCCAGGTATTAATGCTACTACCACAATGTGATAGTGATCCTGGTTGATTTTTGCTTCATTTTTATTTTCCTTCTGCTTTTTCTTCCCCATTTATTAGAACGTCAAGTGGAAAATGCAGAATGTACATCCCACCAAAGAGGAATATTCCTCATTTGTTTTGAATATCAAAGATGTCGAACCCAAGATAGTATAGGAGTATTGACTTGTGTATTAACTTTAATGAATCTTACATATCCATTTACTTTAAGTAAACAAAAAAATTAATTCCTTGGAAGTTTATAATATACTCAACACAGAATACAAAAATGTGCATGCCTATCTACTGACTTATATAAAATGATACAATTATACTTTTCCATAGGCTAAAAGATTTTACCCTCATTTTTTTCAAAGATATCCATTAATTCACGTTTGATTTTTGACTGTGGATTTTGGGGGAGAAAAAAATAATTATGCACTTTTGGGGTTTGTGCAAAAATAAGGTAAGAAATAGTCTTATATTAGTAGCTTAAATGAATCTAAATGTCAATCCTTAATAGACAGATTTAATATTGATTTAAGTGAAAAGTGAGATATAAGCAACAATTGAAAACCTGTGACTACAAATACTTTAGACTATATATAGGAAGTGAGAAAAAGGCCCCTAAGAATTTTAGGGCAGTGCTTGGAAAACACTAAACATTTTTGGAACACATTGATAGAATTAAATTAATACAAACCTTTGCTCTATACACCACTTAAAATGAGATTATCAAGTTGAGGTAGATGTATATTCTTTTTGTTTTTCTAAAATACTTTTTTCATGATTATGGAAAGAACATTTTAATGACCAATGTTATTTACTGATGTATTCCTCAAGTACTCAATCTAGTTTACCTTTCGAAAACCATAAAACATTGATCCACTAAGAAACTTACAGATGAGTAAATAAAATTTCCTAATATTACAGAGAAATTTGAATCAATATCAAAAGCCACATACATAGCTGGAGAATTGCAGAACCAGGATCCTAAGAGATCTGAAGATTTTAGAATTCTCTTTTTTTTTTTAATAATGCTTTACATTAAAGCATCATATCCCGTCATGCCACAGTATCAGTCAAAACATTAAGTAACCTTGAGCACATTGCTGCCATAAAGTTGTTAATGTCACTATTACTATTTATTTGAAACAAGTAATCATCCATTTTTGTTGCTGAATTCTACTGATTACTTGCATTCTTTCCATGATCATATATCAGCTATAACCTTTCTTGAAAAATCCTACATAGGCAGATAAGATTCCCACATTCAAGTAGACAAATGGAGTTTACAGAAATGCATTAATAATTTATTTTAAAATACTATTCAAACTTTGGGATGCTCATAGAGGTGACTTACCTGTGTACTCCCTTGCCTCAAATATGCTACATTTATCCAACCTTCACTCAAATCCTTGTCTGGGACTCTGTGTTTAGTGGGACCCAGACTAAGAGATAGGATCATAAAAAAGAGATACATAGATTTAGTCAGGTTTATACATATCAACATATTTTATAAAATGGATTCATGTACATAATATATTTGCTTTGTGTGACTGTTTGTACCTAAGAACATATTATTAAAGTTATTCTGGCTGTGATATCTCTCACTCTCCATTGATCTCTTGGGCTGGTCCGGTTTAGCTGTCAAGTTAGTTCTTGCTTCCTGTGATTATCCTAAAGTTGGTCAGTCAATCACAGTTCCCTTTTCTTCCTGTCCTAACAAATTACTCGTATATATATAGTTCCATCATGTAAATATGTATTCATATTTTAAAACCACACCTGTAATCCAATCTGATGTTGGTTTCTTGCTGAGAATCAGGACATTCTTTTTTCAAGTATGAAAGAAACATTTTTTTTAAAAAATCTTCTATGTGTCTATGAGGAACCATTCACATACGTTACAAGGCATTCTCACACTTTTGGAAGTGAAGCTTTTTTAAGTATGAAAAAATGTGGTTTTCTTCCCAGCACTTATGAAATTTCTCCCAATACCCTCATGGTTGGAATTATTCAGCTATAAGTCATTTACTGCAAAAAATCAGAAAAACAGTGACTACAAACTGAATCATCAAGTTGGTAGGTTGAAGATCTAAGGTTAAGAGAGGGGACTGAGGTGTAGACAGCACTGAGAGGCCAGATGAGACAGCACTACTGAAGGGCAAAAAGGGGAGCAGAAGTTCAGAAACCAGGACTCTGGCAAAAGTAGCAACATCCTTTCTTACATCAGTAATGTGAGAAGTTGAGTATGGGCTGTCTGTCTTGTTTGGTCCCCAAAGAAGATCACTAATGCATCGCGACCCCATACAAGGATCATTGATTTGGCATAAAATGGTGTTTGTGTCCTGAAATACTGCACAGGTATTTGTGGAGTCCATCCTGTGCACGCTGGCCCGTAAGCCCCAAGTTCAGGACACGTGCAAGCCTCCAGATGGAGGATGGCACTCTGAGCAGCTCGAGGCCTGTGGGGAGATAGCTTTGCCCTGACGAAGGCAGGATTCAGTGGATGAAGTTCATGATTTACAGGTTGTGATCTGTAAATGATGCTCCTTTTGGGAAAGGAGAGCTTAATTATAGGAGGGCTTCTTTTTTTATTATTGGTGAGTACATTTTTCTACAATGAAGAGGTATTGAATTTACACCTAGAACAACGATACCTAAAAATGGGAACCTACTGTATATCAGCAACAAAACCCACTATCTTTTAAATGCAAGGTTGTACTTTTTAATGCTTTTATTCTACAACTGGGTATCTACAGATATAAAAAGATTTATGTAAAAATGCACAGTCTCTAAAAGCCTTCCAAAACTCAATTCATTTTACATTATTATGATGCTGGGAATGGCCAGCTGGTCCGGGACCAACAGATGAAAGATGACTCCAAACTTGGCTGTGAAAGAGAGAAGGCAAGGGGGTCGAGGCTCAGAGACGAAGACCCTTTGCTCTTCTTGACTCCTGCTTTTATTGGTCTTTCAGGACAATCCTTATCACGGTTCTCAAGCATGTGATGGGCGACAGGGGTCTTACTGAACTGGGGGATCTGTTTATGGGGAAGACAGGAGATGCTCATCTGCGTGTTTTAAGAGTTCTGCTAAACATAGCCTAAGGCACAATGCATACATCTCTTACTTCACAGGGCATCACAGGGCGAGAGTTGGGGCTAACAAAGCTTCTTGGAAGGCAACTCGCAGGGACAATCCAAAGGCAGAGTGGTCTAGCAGGCCTCTCCGAAATCCTCCCTGCCCTCGGGGGCCTCTGTGTTAAAGTTTTAGCACGCCAGCTCTTATGGCTGATTTCCTGCTCTACATTAACCCCAACATCATAATAAGAATTGATGTTTTATGCAGTATTTTCACAAAATAAAGGAAATGTAGAATGTGAATACAGTTACTCTTGGAATTTATAAAAGGCCCGACAACTTGTACCAAATGTACTAATTTGCTCTGTAAATGGTCAAATAATTCCTTGTACCTCTGTTTCTCTAACGAGGCTGTAATAGCTCCAGCCACTCATTAATTTCAACTTCATATTTATGGAATAAATGGAAAACCATTAAACGAATTCATATTTCTTTGGAAGAGAATTACAGAAGAATTCAACTTCTGTTATAACACCGGTATCCTATTATATGAAAATTTTGACCCTAACAAATATAATAATGTGGTAAGTTAGGGGAAGACGCTTGTTTCTGTAGGACACAAAATGCCTCCAAGTAAATGTACATGCGGGATACATAAAATATCTGCCGGTGAAGCCTGCCCAGAAACCAGATACAGCCACTGGAAGGGCCGCCTTCAGTGAGTTGGCATCTGGACATGCTGAACTTGACAAGGTGCAGTGTTTGATCGTATTGCCTTTTAGGCATTTTTGGGGCTATGTATCCTGGAGTAAGCACAATCCAGCAGACAGAGGAGTATGTGAATGCTACAAATCTAGAATTGTTATGAGAAATGGAAGACTTCACATGTCTTACTTTGATATGCATATGACACCGAAAAAAATACCTGAGTTATAAGAGTGATAAGTGGGTCACTGGGGTAGCTCAGTCAGTGGAGCCTCTGACTCTTTTTTTTTTTTTTAATAATTTATTTATTTATTTGACAGAGAGGATCACAAGTAGACAGAGAAACAGGCAGAGAGAGGAGGGAAGCAGGCTCCCTGCTGAGCAGAGAGCCCGATGCGGGGCTTGATTCGGGGCTCGATCCGAGGATCCTGAGATCATGACCTGAGCCGAAGGCAGAGGCTCAACCCACTGAGCCACCCAGGCGCCCCAGCCTCTGACTCTTGATTTTGGCTCAAGTCATGGTCTCAGGGTGCTGGGATGGAACCTCGGCTTTGGGGGCTCTGCACCCAGCATGGAGCCTGCTTGAGATTCTCTCTCTCCCTCTGCCCCTTCTGCTCATATGTACTCGCTCTCACGCACTCTCTCAAATAGATGAATAAATAAATAAATACATCTTTTAAAAAATAAGGTTCATAAGTATTTCTTCTGTATATTTATATTTTTATAGCTGCACAAGTGTGCTTGTAAACTAGATAGTCCCATTACCATGTTTACACATGTATAAAATGATAGGAAACACAAAAATTGAAAACACCCATGGGGAGAAGTATAATAATTAAACAGCTATATGTAACTTGAATATTTTGGTGATATTTTCTATAAGGTAAAGAGCTCTTGAAGTAAATGAGGCATCTTGAAATATTTCTTTGAATACATTTGCCAGCATGTGGTTAATTTAGTAGTAAAATCCTGTATTTTTTCATAAGAATTTATGTTTCATAAAGTCATATAATTTGTCAAAAAAATTTTGTCCAGTATTTAGCTCCAGACCAGAGCAATGAGATAAAAATATCTGCAGGTATGTATGCTTGTTTAAGATCCCCATTTTTCTAATGTAACCTCTGTTAATCACCAATATACAAAAGGTGTGATTTGTTCATTTAAGCCTTTCTAATACTAAAGAGAAATTAGTACTAGCTTAAATATCTGATAACACAGATGGT
Organism: Mustela nigripes; assembly: GCF_022355385.1. NCBI lineage: Eukaryota > Metazoa > Chordata > Mammalia > Carnivora > Mustelidae > Mustela > Mustela nigripes. Next base: position 82,750,095 of record NC_081564.1, on the reverse strand, counting down.
GGTTAAATCAAGTGTAAACCTATGAAGACCTGCTGTACAGCTTTTCTATTCTTGAGGTGTGCTCAAGGCAATGCAACAGTATTCCTCTAGCAGCTTCTTGCAGTTACTGTAACAAGTCACCACAACCAGGGGGGCTTAAAACAACAGAAAGGTGTTGCCTCACAAGTCTGGACCACTGAAGTCTGAAATCAAGGTGTCAGTGATTTTCCCCTTTCTTCTGGAAGCTCTAGAGGAGATTCCAGGGAAAGTCCATTCCTTGTCTCTTCCAGTTTCTGGTGATCGTTGGTGCGTTCCTTTCCTTGTGGCCACATCTCTCCCACTTCTGCCTCTGTCTTCATTTTGCCTTCTCCTCTGATCTCTCTCTGTCTTGCTCTTACAGTATTTTGTGTCAGTCCACATAATCCAGGAAAAATTCAAGATCTTTGACTAACCATATATGCAAAATCTGTTTCAACATTCACAGGTACACTTTTTAACAGGTGCCAGCATGATCTGGGAAGTTCACTAAAATGTATATATTTGAAAGAACATATATAAAATTGTCAAAAGTGATTTTTTAGAAAGTCAGATTGTGTGAGATTTTTCTTTTATTTCATTGTCTGCATTCTATCCGTTAAAAAATGTCTTTAATAAATGCATTACGTACCTATGCAATATATACTTGTGTATAGATCAGGTGCCTCTATGGGTAACAAAAACTCACACTCCTTATTACATGACTTATTTATGGCCTGCTGAATGCATATGTTTATTCATATATTTACAGGGTGCATTGGAGGGAGGCCACATTAAAAAAGTTTATGGTTTCTGAATGCTAGCAACATACCTAGAGAAGTAGAAAATAAACACATAAGATAGTGTAAGATAAAATGATTAGAAACTATGACCCAAACAAGCAGAATGCCCAGATAATTTTGTAGGTGAGTTCTACTAAAATTGCAAGGAAGACATCTGCTATTTCCATGTTTGTTAAAATTTTCTAGGGGCCAGAAGATAGACAAGATCAAATACTGGATATACTTGACAGAAATAGCCCCAGTCACATACAGAAAAAAAACCAAAATAGGATGTATTAATCAATTTCACGTACTAATAGCTGGAAGACATTAGCAAACTCAGTTTTTTTTTAAATTTTTTAAAGATTTTATTTACTTTAGAGCAAAAGAAAGAGTGGGTAAGTTGGAGGGAGGAGCAGAGAGAGAGAGAGAGAGAAGCCAACTCCATGCTGCCCCCCAAGTGCCCCTAAACTCAGTTGTTTTAAAAGAATAATATAACATGGAGAAAGACTATTATTCCACTAATTTTAGAATGCTTTGTCTTAGGTAATATTTTTCTAGAAATGACTGACAGCATTTAGAGATAAATAAGTATACATCTTGATAGATTAAAATAATACTGTAAGAATAGGAAAAAGTTCTGCGTAAAACTTAAATGGTGAAACAGAAGAATCCCAGTTAAAGTTAGAAACATGATAAAGATGCCCACCAAATTAAAGATTACTCAGCGTTGTCCTGCAGTCCCAGCCAGGACAGAAAATTAAGAGTATGAGAAAGAAAATCAAGATCTAGGGGCACCTGGATCAAAGCCTCTGCCTTCAGCTCAGGTCATGATCCCAGGGTTCTGGGATCCAGCCGCACAAAGGGCTCTCTGCTCAGCAGGGAGCCTGCTTCCTCTTCTCTCTCTGCCTGCCTCTCTGCCTACTTGTGATCTCTGTCAAGTAAATAAATAAAATCTTAAAGAAAGAAAGAAAGAAAATCAATCTAGAATGATACGGGATAAAAGTCTGTTGAATAAAATTTCCAGAATGACTGCACTGAAGCAAGCCTAGAAAACAATCAGGTCAAAAAAGTACAAAAAAACTCCCCCTTCTGTACAGCTTTCTTTGGAATCCTGAGAAGAATCTGTTACTCCTTTGTCTGTGATCCAGTCGTACTGGGTACACACCTCTACTGTAGCTTTTATCTGAATATATTGCATTTGACATTCTTATCAGAACACATACTTTGAAGTCTCAATACCACATAAGTGGAGAGGCTAGAATTGTGAAACCCCGGGTACCCATCACTCATCTTCCCACCCTCAACCTTGGTCACAATTCTGTCGTCGTAGTTTCACTTAAAGCTCCTACGTTTATTTTTAACAGGATATTCTAAGGCAGATTTTTATCACCCTACTTAAGCAGTAACTACTGGGGAGTATACCTAACATACAAAAACTTAAAAAATAGGACCATCATAAGGCCTCAAAAAGAAATATTAATTCTTAATATCATGTAAGAAATAGCCTGCATTTAGTGTGCCCTTGCTCCATAGAATGGTTTTTATCATTGTTTATTCAGATCTGTGATCCTGTATTGGGGGCTTTTGAGAAATGTAATTTTCCATGTAGCGTGTGGGCCAAGCTGTCTGGAAAGGCCGCTGCCTCCTAGGAGGCAGGGTTGAGCCTGCCTGTGTGTCTGTGGGTAGAGAGCGGAGGTGAAGGGGTGTGACCACAGGATGGCCATGCTGTCCCAGCCAGAGTCCTGCTGGAGGAGGCCACACACCGCTGCCGGGGCCGCAGAGCTGGAAGAAAGCACCCCTGAGGAAAGATCTGGGCTCCAGCACACTGCTTCTGTGATATCAGCTGGCTTGGTGGTGTCACTTCTCCAACAGTCCCTGGGATTCTTATATCTGTTCCATTTTATTGAGATACTGTAGGTGTAGGATATTTGAACTTTGACTGATTCCAGCAGAACCAGTAGCTACCAGCACTCACAAGTCCCTGGCCCATTTTTTCAGCTGTCAGTGAAATAAGCAAGGAATGTTTACTGCATTTATGGGTTTCCTATCTCCCTCACTACTTTCCTTGGCAAATAAACACAGTCCCAAGAGTTTCTCACAGTCAAACCTTAGAAAGGATGTGAAGCCCTGGAATCCCAGGAGAATAATCAAGGAACAGACTTGGAGGCCAGCAGATCTGGCCGGTGGATGATGGAGACTAGTGCCTGGACATTTGGGAGTCGAAGTCTGTCTGTGATCTTCTGCCGGTCCAGGAGAGGAAGGCCGAGGCATGAGAAAGGAGGCCCTGGGTTAAGTGAAAAGGACCGGGGTTGGGGCATGGTTGTTTTCACACATCTTACTCTTCAGATCCAGGGACTTGCCTTTGTCACGGGCATATCATTGCAGCCTCGAATCAGACCCGGTGCCCAGCAGCTACTCAACAGTGTTTGGTGAGTTGAATTAAACTGAGCTGATCAACTCGAGTAAGTCAAATGAGAAGTTAAAGCTGACAGCACCGAAGGAAAACCAGAAATGGAGTACGTGACGAGATTTCCTTGAGTTGTTCCGAAGAAGGCATTGGGGAAATCAGCAGAAATGATGTTGATGGAATGGTAGCCTGGAGTTCAGTGAAAGGTTGGGAGAGCTAGACAGCTGTTTGCGTTTCACAGGATTTGTAGTGGTCCCAGGATAGAAAATGCGCTATACCTTATGAATCCATTTTACTGCATAACTGATGCGTTCTACAAAGACTACGAAAGGAGGCAATAGTAGTGGAGAGTCGTGCATTTCTTTTCCCCTGTCATAGGCTAGTTGACAGAGATGAGCCAGCCACGGGAATTTTAAAGGCAACACTTTCAACAAGAACATCATCGCATTCTAATCACTGTGTTCTTCTGGGTCTTCTATTAGCTCTTTCTCTTCAATTATTTACTAAATGTGTAAGTACTTGTCAAAATACGGACATGTGTTTCTAAAGCATTTCTAAGCCACGTTCTGCAGTCTGTCATTACCTCGGGAACTTGTTTTTAGAATCTGAACACCTAATGTGGACGTGGGAACCTTTTGGCCTCCTTGAGGTACCGTATGCATTCCAAGACTGTGTCATCATTCCAAGGTACAATCCTTCATGTCATCAGTTGGAAATTATCCAGCATGCTGATTAAGACATTGCAGGTGCTGCTTTTAGATAGAAACTTGTAAGATATTGGGGCGCCTGGGTAGCTCAAAGGGTTAAGCCTCTGCCTTTGGCTCAGGTCATGGTCTCAGGGTCCTCTGCTCAACAGGAAGCCTGCTCCGCCACCCCGTCTATCTCTCTGCCTACTTGTGATCTCTCTCTCTTTCTCTCTGTCAAGTAAATAAATAAAAATCTTTTAAAAAAAGAAACTTGTAAGATATTTTATATATACACTTTAAATATAATGAATTTATTGAGATTTTGAGGCAAAGCAAAATCTTTACATAGATTTAAAATTCTGTATTTAAAATTTCAAGTAGAATTTGGGGTTGTCTTCTCATTAAATATAACATTTAGATTATAATAGGTATATCACTGTTCAGTACTTTTAATGCTACAGAGTAAAAGTTGGTTCTAATAAAAAAGTGAGATAAGATAGGTCATTTAAGATATCTGCAAAAATCAACTATAATCTGAGTGAAATGAGTAGCACTAGTAGTTGCGTAAATACCTCTTCTTTTTAAGATTTTATTTGTTAGAAAGAGAGGGAGAGAGAGCACGAGCCGGGGAGGGGGGGGGGTACGGTATAGGCAGAAGCAGACTCCCCGATGAGCAGGGAGCCTCATGCAGGGTTAGATCCCAGGAACATGCCATCAGGACCTGAGCTGAAGACAGACAGCTGACTGAGCCACCCAGGCCACCCTGTGTAAACATTTCTAAGTGAGACTGTCTGTGGTGGCACCCAAAGACAAAGGCCGGGGAACAAGTCATTTGTTCTACCTTCAATTCTGCAACATGATGGCAGAAAATCTCTTGTCTGAGTTCCCTCATCTGTGGAATATTTAGAATAAAACCAGATTCATAAGAATGGAATGAAGATCAAATAAAATAATTTATGGACCTCAGAAGTATTGCAGACACAAGGTACAACTCTAAATCATAATATTCTTTCTCTAACACATATCTCCTCTGGAATAGGATGTGGTACTAATAACCCATGAAGTCTGTCCTCAATCTAATATTCTAAGATTGTGATGGTATTTCTCTTATACTTGTAAATATAGTTTAACACATTTGTTTTATGTTATATTCACACATAGGGTTTCTTACATTATGCACTTCACTAAAGAACAGCACAGCAAGTGTTGTAATCTCTTCTGGGTTGGATGTATTTGTAGAAGGGGCATTTATGATGGGATGAGAAATGAGGTTCTGGGGCGCCTGGCTGGCTCAGTCGGTAGAGCATGCAACTCTTGATCTCGGGGTTGTGAGTTCAAGCCCCACACTAGGTGCAGGGATTACATTTAAAAAAGTTAAATCTTTAAACGAAACGAAACTAAACTAATAATAAGGTTCTCCTTTCTAGACTGATCTTTACTTTTTTTGTCTAGTCTCCTGACAAAACAACTGGTTTCACAAAGAGAATGGATCGTTAATCAGCAAATTTTTACGGAGGATTCCTGAGGGCTTCTTGTTTTCCTGAGGCTACTCATGGTAATGCAGTTAATGTAATGAGCTTTAGTATTTAAAAATCATGGAACAAAAGTATTAAAATACTTTCTTTAGTTTCAGATAGAATGGGAACTTTGGGAAGTAAAATACAAGATGTTAATAAAACATGAAGCGTTATGTCAACCTAGTCAGACTAAAACGATCAGCCTCACTGCCTTCCTCCTCCAAAAACCACTTTGGTGAAGTCATTTAAAAAACATCAGCAGAGGGGTCTCTGGGTGATTCCATCAGTTAAGAGTTTGCCTTCGGCTCAGGTCATGATCTCTGGGTCCTGGGATCAAGCCCCGCGTTGGGTTTCCTGCTCATTAAGTAGTCTTCTTCCCTCTCGATTTCTCTCCCTCTCTCTCTCCCCTCCCCACTGCGTGTTCTCTCTCTCTCTCAAATAGATAAATAAAATCTTTAAAAACAACAGCAACAGCAATATTATAACTAACAGCTAACAGTTAGGCTTCTGAATTCAGTTTAGGATTTCTTTGAGGTTATATTAGTTCTTAGACAATATTCCTATAAGGGTCTGCTATCAAACACTGTTATTAAATTCATTTGCAATTCTATTATTTTCTGGGTAAATTGAATTATCAACTTCATATGCAGATAGTTTTATTCATTTCACTTTTTTAAAAGATTATATTTATTTGACAGAGATAGGGAGAGGGGAACACAAGCAGGGGGAGGGAGAGGGGGAGAATCAGGCTTCCCGCTGAGCAGGGAGCCTGATGCCGGGCTCAGGAACCGAGCTGAAGGCAGATGCTTAACCACTGAGCCACCCTGGTGCCCCTTATTTCAGTTTCTTTTCAACTTTTAGTGATTGATTTTTCATTTTATTTCATTTTCTAAAAAATAAAACCTGTATATTTTGAAAAATAAAACTATATCTATAAGATATGTTCAAGAGAATTCTCACTTCTAGTTTGCTGCTCTACTCCTCTTTCCTTTAGGGAAAGATTTTTTGTTTCTCCTTCCAGTATTTATTTATTTATTTATTTTTCAAATATTACAAACACTGCTCTGGATTTTGTTGTTTAACTTTTCTCACTGAAGGTTTACAGTTTCGATGGTGGTGGTGATTTCATGGCTGTATACTTATCCTCATGGAGTTGTATATGTTACGTGTGTACAGATTTTTGCATGTCAGTCATACCTCAGGAAAGTGGTTTAAATAATAATAAAGAAGAAGAAAACCTAGCAAATGCTTTCTTAAGTAAAATGATGTAGTCTAAAAGACCTCTTTGTATGCAGACATTTTCTTCATTTTGAGGCTATGTGATATTTAATTGCACTGATGTTCTATATTTTACTCATTTCCCTTAATATTTTAGTTTTTTCTAATGATTTGATTTTAGAAACAATGCCACAGTTCTGGCCTTGTTATTTCATATTTCTGCCACTTTCTGTCTGGGATCGTTGGGTCAAGGAGTACATCCACATGTTTGTTACTTTCTTGCAGAATTGAGAAGTTCCTTCACGTACAAATTTATGCCTCACCAATGTGCTGTTTTAGTTGCTTTGATATTTATCGATAAAGAGGGGAAAATTGTTTTAAATATTTTAGGACATGACATTAGTAAAACCCATGTCTCTAAGAGTATCTCTAGTTCATTTGTTTTCTCAAGTATTGTTGCCATGAACATTCCTGTGCCTCTGTTTCTGGTGCAGTTGCAAAATGACTGTGCACGTGTGTGTCCAGAAAGTCCTCACATAGACTGTGTGCTTAATATCCTCACACAGACATCCTCTGCTTAGTATCCTATGATGGCAGCTTATCTCCCAGAGAAACCGTAGTTTCCTATGGTTTCATAGGTTTCTGGGTTTCTGTCGTTCTCTGCGGCATTGCAATCATGTCGAGTTCTTGTTCGCAGGCACTCCTCCGTGAGCAACCGTCGGTAAACCTGGCCCTGCTATTTCCCATCTCGCTCACTTTTCCTACCTCAGTTCCTTTGCTTGAAGTGCCCTTCACCTCAGTTAACGCTTTTATTCATTTCTCAAGACTCGGTTCAAATATTCCTTCCCATAGCCTTAACAGAAGAGATACTTGCTTTTTAAACTATTCTTGTGTTGAACTCTCTGTTAGAAGACTAAGCGTGTCGTGTTAAGTGTATGTATCCGTCCGTAGCTGCCTCTCGCACCTGGGGTTAGTACAGGGCAGGAACAAGTTGTAGTCATCATTATATTACCTACATTTAGTGGAGTGTTGGCTCATAGCAGGCACTCAAAAAAAATTTTTTTTCAATTGATGAATCAACATGTAAAAATACTGAATGTGCATTTATTACATACAATCTTAAAATTTTAGTCTGGAAATTTCTCTTGATTTTCTAATCCTGAGATGATGCAAACACCTAAAAATAAGTTAAATATTGAGCTAATACTTTAACAAAGGAAAAAGGACCATTCCTGGTAAATCGGAGGTACCCACAAAGCCTGAAAAGAATTGGGATCTTTTGAGCAGGAGAGCAGAGGGAAAGAAATGGCTAAGGGTGGTTGTTGTTTGTTATCTTACATCCAGTCTAGACCTTTGAAACTCGAAAGGGAAGGCTCAGAGGGTAACAGATCATAGAGTTAATATTGTAACAAGTATTAGACTGGACATTACAGAAAGACGGTCATAACTTTCTCCAGGGGGAGTAGAATCAGATGGAGGAGGAGGGTGTTTGGGGGCAGCTCCTTCGTCTCTTCTCAAATGGACCCAGTCCTTCACCCACGTGAGAAGCACATGAATTTTTCTTCTCATCATTGCCATTAATCGTCTTCATATTTTCTGGTATCATCTGGAAGACGGCCACGTGTTCGCACCCCATGCTGTTCTCATCTCTACATGGTAGTCCACTTTGTCAATAGTCTGAGACATTATCACACAGTCTCCACTTCTGCCCCTAGAGATAGAATCCTTGACATCAGAAGATCAGTATCTGTAGGAAAGAAATTAGTCAAACACAAGTGTCTGAGTAGAGTAGAAAATACAGAGGGACACCTTCATAACAGCCGATAGTGACTGGTTTACTCAATTTCGTGGATGAGAAAACGGAAGCTTAGCAAGGCTGACTCTGAATCTCAATCCCCTGCTTGGGAACTGGTTGAAACAGAAATTAAAACTCATTGTTGGGGCACCTTGGTGGCTCAGTGGGTTAAAGCCTCTGCCTTCAGCTTAGGTCATGGTCTCAGGGTCCTGGAATCGAGCCCCACATCGGGCTCTCTGCTCAGCCAGGAGCCTGCTTCCTCCTCTCTCTCTCTCTGCCTGCCTCTCTGCCTCCTTGGGATCTCTCTGTCAAATAAATAAATAAAATATTTAAAACAAAAACAAAAACAAAAAACAAAAAACAAAAAAACTTCATTGTTGTCTGGCATCATTGAATGTGTTAAGTTCGCACCCTCGAACTGAATAAAAAATATGAGTTATTGGGTTTGACAGCATAGCCTTGCACTCTGTCTGCCGTGACGGACCCTGACCGGTGCTCTTCTGCAGAGGGCGGCCTCGTTGTTGGCAGGTGAGGTGTGACGATTTGTATCTTACGTTTCAGATTCAACTGTTTTCCTGGCAGAAAGTGGCTTCTGCTATTTCTTAGTATCTCGATCTATTAAAGACAGGAGAGAAGAACATGGGTGTAGATACTGGGACTCTGAGCGAGTCCTTTACTGATTTGACTTCTTGCAAGCTGAGGGATGATTAACTCTTTGGTTCCTATGCTCCTCATCCTCAGTGGGATAATCCATGTGGATTTTCCTTTTTTTGTGGTGCTCAGCTGAGGTGGTGTTTCCAGAACAAGTACGAGAGTCAAGTATTGCGTTCCTGAGTCACTCGTTCATTCAGTCAGTGGGCCAACATGTACTTAACTGCACATCTGTTAATTAAATATGAGTACGAATCATACATGATTCTTATCCTCAGAATGCTTTTTGCATGGTGGTGGTAAGACATGTACAGAAATATGTACGAAAAAAGAAGAAAAATTTAAAAAGTTGAAAGAAACTAGTTATTAGACGAGTCCTCATGAAACTGCGAAAAGACACTCACTTAAATCTTACTAGTATTTGAAATTTCTGTGTAATGAAGAGCCAAGGTATTATTTGTTCAAAATATAAGGACTTTCAGCTATCTGAAATAGCTGAGAATAGCAATCTGCTATAATCAGCTAATGGAGAAGTAGGAATAATTGTTGTCACTACCAGAGAAGTGCTGTGGTTTATATAATGTGTTATTGGAAAATTAAGCCTAGGAGATTCCTACTCCTAGTATTATTCACATTATTAATGTATATATAATAATGTATATATAAAATAATGTATTAATGTATATATAATCTGAATAATACTCTAAATTAACTGAAGCTATCTGTTTTCCATTATCTTACAGAATTGATATACAGAAGTGATAATTTACTTATATGTCAGCATTGCTGATGAAGAAGACAGTGAAATATGCTAATTTTTCAATAGAACATACATATGTGGCTACTGGCATATTGGTTATTGAAGGACATTAATGTCCCATCTTCTCCATGGAGAGTTTTTGCAGGCAATTGACTTTTCAGTTCTTTTTTAAAATTATTTATTTATTTATTTATTTATTTATTTATTTATGAGAGAGAGAGAAAGAGAGCATGCACAAGCAGGGGGAGCAGCAGGCAGAGGGAGAAGCAGGCTTCCTGCTGAGCAGGGAGCCCCAAGCAGGGACACAATCCCAGGACTCAGGGGTCATGACCGGACCTGAAGGCAGATACTTAACTGACTGAGCCATCCAGGCATCTCTGATTTTTCAGCCTTAGTGATAGATTTACTTGGAAATCAAAACCAGGGTGTGTGTTTGTGAGTTACTGCTATTGAATGGTAAGGGGAATAAACGTGATAGCAAAAGAAGAAAATGGTCCTTGAAATGTCACCGAGTGTGTTCATGTCAATAACTGGACTCCAGTGCCGCCATGCACCTCTGAGGTTGCAAGAATCCCAGCAGCTTCCCCACAGCTTCTCTGTACCCATGGCAGCAGTTTTGGTTTTGAATTTGGCAGTATAATTAAAGACAATAAGACAGTGAAGTCAGCTTAAAACAAAATTGCTATTTTTAGTGTGCAAATTTTCTCTTAAGGAATCATCAGGAGAGTTTACAAAACTTGAAAATTCCAACCCATGTCTTTCAGTAGAAGCTCAAGGGTTTTTCTCTGCAGGCTCTTTTAATTTAGAATTCCGTGTCTTTAGAACAATGTAAAAATCTTGTGAATAGGCTAAAATTGCATTCTGTCATTTTACTGTATTGATTTAGTGTGTAGATAGGGTTGGAAGGGTATAGGTGGAGGGGTGAGGGAGAGAAACTGATTTCTGTGTGATTCTAGGTAAATCCCTGCTAAAGTATATTTTAATGGATATATCATTGAGAAAAAAGCAGATCAGTACATTGGCTTTCTGTTTCTGCCTCTAAGAACTCTGACTCAAGCCTTTCAGTTTCCCTATGTTTTAGGTTTCTCGCCTGTACTATGAAGTAGTCATCTGTCACTGATCTTTATCTTCACAGAATTCTTAGAACAATATGATTTATCTTTACAGGGTGGTTTGAAACTTTTCAAAGATAGCATTTCATGGTTGCAAGATAGCATTTTTAAAATTTTTTTTGAAATGTAACCATTACTTAAAAAAATTCTATTACATTCTTTTTAAAAAATTTAAGGTTTTTTTTTTTTCCACCCAAAGGACTACTTGCATTTTATTTAATTTTCTTATTATTCTTTAATTTTTTTAAAGATTTTACTTATTTGAGGGAGAGCACACAAGCAGGGGTGGGTTAGGGAGAGGGAGACGCAGGCTCCCCTATTGAGCAGAGAGCCTAACACGGGCTCAGTCCTAGAACCCTGAGATCATGACCTGAGCCAAAGGCACTTAAACAACTGAACCATCCAGGTACCCTTATTATGTTCTTGATAACATATTCTTTTTCCCCTGTGTAAAAGACTCTATGAATTATTTTAGTGAATATCTTATTTTATACTTAAGCAGTTGATATTTTTATTCTTTTAGGAAAATAAAATCATTTAATTATCATTTAAAAGTAAGGATGGAGTATTTTCTAGGTAAATATTGCATTGATCAAATACCCATATATTTACTAAACAGGGCAATAGATAGAGTATTTGGTGAGACCAGAAAGCAAAGAAAAATTATTTTGAAGAAGTAAATTAATGCAAAAGTAAGTAAAAGCAAAATGTATCTCACAATAAACATGATTCTATTCTGGCTATGCCAGCAATTTTCTCAGTAAATAAAAAATCAAAGAAAGTATAATACAAATTTTGCTAATAAGAGTTATATAAATAGTATCTAATACTAACTAGAGCAATGATATATTTTATTTATATGAATAATTAACACAATATTAATTTGAATAGGAGACATACTAGGAAAAAATATCAAAATTTAAATTTATTCTTAACAATGGAGATTAGGGATTAAAGAGAAAAGAATGTAGCAACATTGTTTTTCTCTGGCTTTTTAAATAATCAGGAATCATGGGTACTTTTAGAAAGTTACCCCTTAGAGTCCAACAGGAGGCATTTCAGAATGGGCCTCTGCCGGCAGAGTAGTGTAGATGAGGATTTGTTTTCTGATCCTTTCCTGTGAATTCCAACATTTTCACTATGTCTCACAAAATTCTCTCTGATCCCAAGTAGAACCTTCTCCATTTTTTGTTCCAGCTACCTTTGCTAAGGTTGGGTACTGTTCAGTCTTGCATTTAAGCTAGAAAATTACACTGTGGCATATGTAAAATAAATTTGGGGGAAAATAATCCAGTTTGGATGACATACATTCAGAGAATCTTCTGCTCCTACCTCATTGCTTTCTTGGTTGACTTTTTTTTTTTTTTGAGTCTTGTGTATTCTTCAAGTTCTCTTTTGCTTCCTTGTTTTGCTTTGAGATGACTATATAAGGAGTTTGTGGTGCTTATTAACTGATGAAGCTAATGAAATTACTTGTATTCAGCAAAATTGTTTATTAAAAATATTGAGGTGAGAATTCTGCCCCTTATTCTTTCGAAGTCCAACAAAAACAGTGGGCATTACCTGTAAACAAACATGAGATGATTCTGGAATGTAACAAGGCTCTGGGACGTGAGTAATGATATGTTGGTGAGTAGCTTGGATTTTCTTTCTGTCAGGCATGTCCTAGATGTGAAGCTGAAGAACCGGGCAACCTGGAGAAGCCAGCAGATGTTGGGGTGGGCTTGGGGTGGGGGGGAGCTTGTTTTCTCTAGTCAAAGAACCAGAAAGTGAACAAAAGAGGAATAGACAACTTTGAGACAATAACCACTTCATTCTAGCCAAAGAATGCCAAAAATCTGTGACCCTGATGCCAGTAAAGTCAGGATGGGAGCGTTCACCCTTGAGAAGCTGTAAGGAGGTGCCCCAGTGTACCCACCAGGCTTGTGTCAAAGGGCCACGTGAGGAGGTGGGATCGTCATCGCTGCCAGACGGTAGTGAGGCCCCCGTTGGCCAGTGCCGTGGAGGCCACATGGGGATTCTGGACTTCTCCTCAGCCCCAGCCCACCCCACCCTCGGTACACTCTTTAATCAGCTAGAAGACTGACCACTTTAATATGGGCACCAAAGGAGAAACAAAGTTTGCAGAGAGCAGCATGGAGTCTCTCCTGTCAAGCAGGAGCCTGTGTCAAACAGTGACACAAGCAGTGACGGTTCTGCAGTGAGGAGAGACTGCCCGGACTGACGTCAGCTGACACCCGAACTGATAAGGAGCGGACCCAGAGGAGGTCTGCAGGGACCCCAAACCGATTCAATCCCTTTAAAAAGGGAAGTACTTTGGCAGCAAGCTGTCAGACCTCCAGACATGACCTGTCTCTATCTGAGCACCTGCAGCCAAAGGCCCTGCCCGACTGATCTAGGGACAGAACCGAGATCCTGCCCTGCTTGACCATCAGGAGCCGCGAGTGCCGAGAGCTCACCTGGACCAGACCTGGGCCTTAGCTCAGCCACACGCCCACCAGGCTGACTTCGTTTGGTTGCTAACTTCCTGCACCCTTCCCTAATCCGGTTTGCGTGGTTTGTCTTCTGGGCTGCTCCGGCGCTGGGTGAGAAGCCAAGTTTAATCACACGGTGGAATCTCACTGCGTTTGGAATCCTGAATTGCTTTATACTTGTGACTGACTTTGCTTTGCGATTGAACAAAGCTGACGTCGTGGAGACACAGCTCGTGTGTGCACCTTCTTGGCGTGCTCATGCAGGTATCTACACGTGTTAATTTATTACTGGAAAAAAATGAAAATAAGCAAACATTCCTACAGACAGTGATAGACATTGGAAAATGGGACTGTGAGTTTATGAAAAATTTCTTGGACTCATTCAATATGTTGAAATCTATATATTGACAGGGAATAATGTGTGTCTGGGAAAATTAAACCAGAATAAATAACACTGATACATGTCCTAGTAAATATGTTGGTCTTGAAAGAAAGATTAAAAAAAAGTTCCTTGGGCGTCCGGACAAAATATCCAAGAGAAAGAAAACAAGATAACTTTCCTATTTCACTCAGTGTCTTCCTATGCCAGAGTGAGGAAAAAAAGACCAATGTTTCAACACACTCAAGAAAAGAACATGAGAAAAAAATAAATTAAATCTAGCCAAATCATTGCTCATAAAAAATACCACAAACACACATCTGTGAACTTCAGAGAATGTTGTTTCAGGGAATCTTCCTGAAGGGACCTGTAAGAATCAAACTCCGGATCGTCACGACATGATTGGAAACTTTCAGCATTAGGTCTCCAGTGATCATTGAATATATTTAAATATAGTACTAGGATTTGAAAATGGTGTTACAATGAAAAGATATATGTAATGATATATTTTTATTAAAGTGGGAAGAGGTGTGGGGGAGTAAGAGGAAAGTAGAAAAGCCTTGGTGGGGGGGGGGGTCATAATGCTGACAAACCAAGTGTTACAGAGAGTTACACCGCATAGAAATGTCCCCAATGGAAGGTGAGGTGGACAGAGGCCAGTCGGGAGAGAAGGGTTTCCAGCTAATGTCCAGGCTAGAAATCCAGTTACAGCTCCCAAAGAAAGACGTATCTAAGGGTAGTACATAAGAAATCAATAGGCAAAAGAAAAATTAAAAATCTTTATTACTAAAAGAAATAATAATAAAAGACTGAGTAAACATCACTGGCGCCACATAGCATCAAGTGAATAAAATGTAAACAGTCTCACAGACCTAAGGTAGAACATAGAGACCATACTGAAAATGTGAATAAGTACAAATTATCTATTTTAAAAATGTCCCAATTTGGCTAATAGAGCAAAATGCAGCTCTGTACTGTGTATGAACAACGAATCAGACCGAATGACTCAGTGAGGTTATAAATGAAAGGATGAGTACATAGATACCGAACAAACGCAAATAAAATGAACAGCACAGACCATCGTTTTCATGACAGCATAGAATTTGGGTCAAAAATGGGTATAGAAGACAAAGATGTAAAGTCTGTAGTCGTACAGAACACAGTTCCCATCGAAGGCAAATCAGTCATCCACATGTGGTCATGAAACAGCACAGCAGCCACTTACCCACAACGTAATTTAAGGGCTGTAAGGGCAGAGCAAGATTGATTCACCATTAATGACAGGAGACTTTAACACACTTCTCACAGACGTGAATAGATCAGTGGACAAAAATATAGCAAGGACATGGCAGACCAGAACAAGTTTGTAATAGTTGACCAGGAAGGTGGACAGACACACACACACAAACACACACACACACACACAAACAGAAGGAGGGAGTTGAGAGAGTTGGAGAAAAAGAGACAGGGATGCATCACATAATGTGTGTGTGTGTGTGTGTGTGTATTTTAAGTAACTGCAGAAATTGAGTTATGGGCAGGATTTTAGGTGGTACCAAAGAATTCTTCATTTTGTTAGGTGTGGGGATGCCTGGCGTTATGTGTAAGGGTGTCTGCAGTGTTCAGAGAGACAGACTGAAGCAAGTATTGAAATTTACAAGTGCTTTAAACAGACTTTTTAAAAGGCGTGGAGGGGCGCCTGGGTGACTCAGTGGGTTAAGCCTCTGCCTTGGGCTCAGGTCCTGATCCCAGGGTCCTGGCGAGCCCCAAGCCCCCGGCTCTCTGCTCAGCGGGGAGCCTGCTTTCTCCTCTCTCTCTGCCTGCCTCTCGACCTACTTATGATCTCTGTCTGTCAAATAAATAAATAAAATCTTTAAAAAAATAAATAAAAAGGCGTGGATAGAACAAATGTTCAATATTGGTAACTTCTGATGTTTTATACGGGGTACGTGGAGGATTGCTGTGCTGTTTCAAGTCCCGGTCCACATCTTTCCAACAGTAAGACTTTGTCTTCCAAACTGTAACATTATTTATACTCAGTTTTCTGTCGTCCGTAATCTTTGCCTCATGGATGTTGTGGTTACTAGTTAGGTACAGGTTACCTGCTCACGAAGTTTCCTGGAGAGGGAAACCTGTCCTGAGTAGGAACAATGCCAAGATTCTGTCTCAGGTTACACCACAGACAACCTTCAAATCCCCCCTTCTGTGCATTCATATAACTTTTTTTAGATTAAAGGAAATAAGGACTTTTGCTCAGGATGTATTCCTGACCTTCCAAGCTGTCCGGTTCTGTACGCATTCCGGCCCCTCATGAGAGGCTGACCACTGAGGGGAGCAGGGAGGGACACTTCTGCTGCATTTCAGACCTGGAGTTCTTTAGGTCTAAGCTTTACTTCTAATTGCTGCTTTGAATGTTGTTTTTGTTTTGTTTTGTTTTTCTGTTTTTATTCAGGAGACTTTAGATTCCTATGGGACAATGGTTATTAAAGATACCCTATGTAGATCTAGGACTAAGGCCCATGTTGCTTGTTGAACTGTGTCTGGGGCAGGAGCTGGGAAACATCTGAGATTTGCCATCTTCTAGGGCTATGGCTAATGTAAAACTAATTGCCTGAGACAGCCAGCAAGGGGAGCAGAATTACCTCAGGCCAGGATGTGAGGCAAACCACTCTGGCTCAGCAAAGAATCTGTGGCATCCCAAATATTGTTTCCGACTGGGAGTTCCGTGCTGCCATCTGAACCATTTCTGACTTGGGGGAGATTTTGGAGGAAGCCAGAGAGGCAGAGTAAAGGCAGGGAGAAAAACTAAAAACAAAACAAAACAAAACAAAAATAAAAGAACTCGAACTTCCACCCATTTAAGAAGAGACTGCAAAGAGCATAAAACAAGCTAACTTAAGAAGTATGAGCCCCAGTGTAATTCATCGAAAAGATGAAATCAGTGGAGTGAAGGAATAGATACACAGTTTTAAGAATGGTTAGTATCTTGAAGATATAAAATAAAGAGCAGATGTGATGAAATAATAGAAATGAAAAGAACCAAATGTAAATCCTAGAAAAATATACTTTTTTTTTTTTTTTTAAGGTTTTATTTATCTAAGAGCTAGAGAGAGAGACCAGGAGCACGACAGGGGAAGGAACAGAGGGAGAGGGACAAGCAGACTCTGCAATGAGCCCAGAGCCCAATGTGGGGCTTGATCCCACCACCCTGAGATCATTACCTGAGCCGAAATCAAGAGTCAGGCTCTCAACTGACTGAGCCAGCCAGATATTTTTATATATAAATCTTTCAATAGGCAGGATGCACTATGGGTGGAGTTGAAGAGACAAGAAGAGAATATGAAGGAATTGGAGTGAAATTTATACAAAATAGGCTGAAGATAGATGCAATGATCAAAACAATGAAGAGGCTCCAAGGCCGAGAGGTGATAGATGGAGAGGCTGTCACAGAGGTCAAGAACAAGTTAAGAAAAAAATGGACTAAAAAAAGTTGAAAAGAAATAGAGACTTGAAAAAAGCCACAGTGAAGCACAAATACTCCTGGTGAAGGAGAAGAGAAACAAGCACTTCTGCCCCAGCGTGGTGTGGTACCAGGCTGTTCGATCACCCACCTGGCTTGGGTGCAGAGGGAGCTGTCCCTTCAGGGGCACTTCCTACACATCAGTTTCATCAGCAGGGACTCCTTATCCAGCTCCTGGGGGGTCTTGGAGAATTGCAGAATGATTAGACATTGTCAATTTTTTTTTTTTTAAAGTAGGCAACATGCCTAGTGTAGAGCCCAGTGTGGGGCTTGAACTCATGACCCTGAGATCAAGACCTGAGTTGAGATCAAAAGTTGGACACTCAACTGACTGCCCCACCCAGGAGCCCCCGACACTGTCAAGTTTAACATTAATGTCAGATGGAACTAGGAAGGTGGGCAGCATTTCCAGAGTTCTTGACTGCCATCTCTATCCTCAGAGCCGGGGGGTCACCTCCATGTCTTTGACATCCATAGAACGTGAAGGGTTATCATTAGTAGGACTTCTTGCCCGTTTCAGCCTTCTTTTTAAAAATTTGGTCTTCTGCACTGATTCTGAATCTAAGAGAGGGGAGGATGGTGACAATCAGCAATTTAAACACAAGAGGCCTCCTTTGTGTAGGAGCTAGAGTTAATGCTTGGCTCCGTCGCTACTATCTGAATTGATAGCTACCAGAACCCCTGGATCTGCAGTGAAGTGAGAAACAGCGCTCTGCACCATGTTGACAGTTACAGGGAGAAGTGGCACATCTCCAGTCTGCAAGAGCAAGAGCAGCAGCAGTTAAGGTGAAGAGATGACAGAACAGAGCATCACCAGGGCTGCAGCACTTGGGCATCAGAGGCATCCCACCCACGACATCCCAGGACACAAGGGAAGTCATTTTTCACTTAGAGTCTTTGATTATCCCTTGCTGGGGCTGGTGTTGCCTGAGAGAAAGTGATGGAGAAAGGAGAAGAAGGAAGGGGAGGAGAAAATTGTCAGTGTTTTCCTTTAGATCAGGATACGGTGAGGAAGAGGAAATGCTTGCCCTCCAAGATTCCATTCAGTTAAGAAAGTAAGCAAGTAGACCATCCTGAAAGTTATGGAAAGCTGGTGCGACTCTCCTTAGAAAAGTCAGAAATGGTAGTGTACTTAAAGTGGGAATCTCAAAGCTATAATGAATCCACTAGCAGGCCGCGGCTGTAAACGGTTTGAAAGAACTGGAGAGACTGTGCAGACAGATGACTGTGGAGAGGAAGACGGTGGCTACGGCGCTTCTTATCTGAGCTGCTCATGAGAAGCATCTTTTCAAAAATAATAAAGACTTTAAAAAATAGTAAGAGGTCAGTGAAAATGAGGAAGTAGGCAACTATAAGCACTCATCCCTCCACAGAAGCATTAAAAAATAAAAAAATAAAAAAAAATCAAAGGGAAACTACCACGGAACCACCTTTGCCAGAGCTCTGGAAAGCAGCCACAACTAAATGCTGAATGAAGGACAACTGAAAAATGATAGAAAAGCTTTGTGGCATTTTCACTACCACTGTCACACCCCTTCCCCAGCTCAGCCATGATCCTGAAGATGGCCACGCATACTCCCAAGGAAGAAGTTGCTGCGACTGAGGTCGAAGAGGTTGCTGCCTGTGTTCTCCTGAAGGATTTGGACGGATTCCTTTCTCACGTTGAGGTCCTTCATCCATTTGGAGTCTATTTTCATGTGTGGTGTAAGGAAATGGTCCAATTTCATTTTTCTGCATGTGGCTGTCCAATTTTCCCAACACCGTTTGTTGAAGAGACTGTCTTTTTTCCATTAGACATTCTTTCCTGCTTTGTTGAAGATTAGTTGACCATAGAGTTGAGGGTCTATTTCTGGGCTCTCTATTCTGTTCCATTG